>NC_090733.1:86753586-86761086 GCF_036898095.1 Palaemon carinicauda | reverse complement strand
TCTGAGTAGTAAAAAACTTTTGTGAGAGAAGTTTTCCTATTAAATGAGAAAGTAATTGATATTACATCAAGTTTTGAGATTTTGAGCCTACTTTGGATTAATTATTTGATATAGCTAGTAATTGTTTGAGTAAAACTGAAGTTATAGGATGAAGATCATTGTCATTCACCCATAAAAATCAAAGGTATCCTAATTCTTAAGGAAAACATTTCAGTTGGGTGTTTATTAGCGTGAATTTCTTGAAGTACTATTAACTTTATAATACTTAACTTGAAATTCCTAAGATAAATAAACTCGTTAAATTTTATATTTTTATGTAATTACTGTACACATTCCATTTACAAAATGATTAACATTTGTGCAATTAACTATAATGATACTACTATTAATACTGAGTTTAATGTAATATTCTTGAGTAAAAAATGTACTTAATATATTAAAAACATATATATATATAAATATATATATATATATATATATATATATATATATATATATATATATATATATATATATATATATATATATGTATATATATATATATATATATATATATATATATATATATATATATATATATATATATATATATATATGTGTATATATATATATATATATATATATATATATATATATATATATATATTTATATATTTATATATATATGTATATATATATATATATATATATATATATATATATATATATATATATATATATATATATATATATATATTAGAAAACTGCGTACATATACCGAAAACATTCCGGTTGAGAAATGAGTTTGACAGGGAAGCCCAATCTCTCCCAAATTACACACAGCGTGCCTAGAAGTTTTTAAGGGTTTAGATTTCGAAAATGTAGGAATTCTTATTAACGGGGAATAGCTTTACAACTTGAGATTTCCAGGTGACATAGTTTTTTAATCAGTGAATCATAGAAGGAACTACAAAATATGAAATAAATTTAAATATAGAAAACAGAAATGTAGAAAAACTAAAGTTCAACTAATGTTCAATAAAAATGTAGAGAGAGAGAGAGAGAGAGAGAGAGAGAGAGAGAGAGAGAGAGAGAGAGAGAGAGAGAGAGAGAGAGAGAGAAGAGAGAGAGAGAGACTGATAGCAATTATCAATTATTTACAAGGTCCAGAGATTTGTATTGAATATACGTATGTACGACACTGTAAGTTTTTCCCCATGACACGAGACCGAAATTAAAAGAGGGATAAGCATTGAAAAGAGAGAATATGCTAAACAAAATAAGATTACATAAAGATATATCTAACTTTTTCTAAAAAGAAAAGTATTTAATGAGTTGGTCTAACCGGTATTAGTTTATGCATCAGAAACTTAAAGCCTTACTAAAGCCTTAAGATACAAGATAGTTACAACTTTAAGATTTATGGAAAAAATAAATAATAGGAATTACACTAATAGACAGTAAAACATCAAAATGGATACGATATTAAACTAAATAAGAGTGAATTTTTACGTGTAAGAAAAAGAAATGGATATGAAGGGGGCATATAATGAGATTGAAAGACATTATATAGCCATTGGGAATAAAGGATTGAGTCCCTAAAGATTGTAACAGAAGCAGGTAAGGGAAAAAAGAAGATGGAATGACGAACTAAGAAAATTTTCATATTTGGACTGGGACAGAGAGACCATTAACAGGCGCAAGTGGAATTACATGTCTAAGGCATATGTTCTGCAATAGACTAGTAAATGCTCATGATGATAATATATATATATATATATATATATATATATATATATATATATATATATATATATACGAGTGTGTATATATATATATATATATATATATATATATTTATATATGTATATAAATATGTATATATATATATATATATATATATATATATATATATATATATATATATATATATATATATATATATATATGCATATATATATATATATATATATATATATTTATATACATATATATATATATATATATATATATATATATATATATATATATATATATATATATATGTATATATATATATATATATATATATATATATATATATATATATATATATATATATATATATATATATATATATATATATATATATATATATATATATATAACTATACACATATGTATAGGCAGGAAAACTTTGTTCTCAAATAATGGAACTCTCTATGAAATACCAATGAATACTTCATCAATCACATTCAGGACATAAAACCGTTTAGAATTAATAATAAGAATATTTCAATTCAATGACAACTGAATTGCACATTGGGAGCTCTGCAGACTTAAGACATCACTTAACTCTTTGAATAAGTTATCTTTAATGAAGAGATAATTTTATCGTTGAAATTTCCTGCTGAATGCATCCTCTAGGAGGATCATGAACCCAAGTTTGACTCATGAAGGAGGAAATTGACCGACTGAGAGAAGATGAAGCTTTTGGGCTTTTGCCTTCATCTGTTGTTAGTTACTTGACGTGTAAGGAAGAGAAGGGATCTTGGTGGGGCCTAGTTAGGAAAGTAGGCTTTGGGAAAAAAGGTGGTTATGAGATTGGAATATGCAAATGAGTTGTTGATTCAACTATGACTAAAGTGAAGTATTTCTATGTTCAAAGGTTTTGAAGGCCGCTTATGAATGATAAAGGGCAGAGGCAAAGGCACGGTGATAATGCTTTAGCTAGTAGAACAATGCCCTAGAAACAGACCATATATATATATATATATATATATATATATATATATATATATATATATATATATATATATATATATATATATATATATATATATATATATATATATATATATATGTATATATGATCAGAACCTAACCCCCTCTCCTGCTGATGACTCAGTAGGTAGATTTATAGGACCTCCAAAACCTAACTGTATAATATATGTCTTAAGAGGATTTAATATGTTTATAAAATGCACTGAATAAACGGGTAAAAATTATAGCATAAAACGTAAGAATGATTATGGATTGATTTTTATTCACTGATTTACAACAACCAGTTTTACACATATCTAACTAGCTGTAATTTACGCAATGTCTTACGTGCCATTTTTATTTCATGAAACGTTATTTCAAATTCAGTATAGTTTTTACTTGAATACAATAAAAATTAGAATAGCGCCAACGTTATCTCTGCGTGTCGTAAGAGGCGACTAAAAGGGACGGGACGAGGGGGCTGGGAACCCCCTCTCCTGTAAAAAATTCCTGCGAGACATCGACAAGGAGATGGAGCTGGGGGGAGAGTGAATGCTCCCCGCACTCTAGTTTTGGGGTGTTTAAATGTGCGTGGATGTAGTACGATAGAGAGTAAAAGATGTGAGATTGGAAGTATGTTTAGAAGTAGAAGGATGGATGTATTGGCCTTGTGTGAGACAAAGATGAAAGGAAAGGGTGAAGTGATGTTTGGTGAAATGTCTGGTAGAGTGTCTGGGATTGAAAGGGGAAGAGCGAGAGAGGGTGTGGCGTTATTGCTGAGTGAATGGATGACAGGTAAAGTAGTGGAATGGAAGGAGATATCATCTAGGTTAATGTGGGTAAGGGTTAGGTTGGGTAGGGAATGTTGGGCGTTTGTCAGTGCGTATGGGCCAGGTAGTGAGAAAAGTGAAGAAGAGCGGAATGAGTTCTGGAATGATTTACCTAGGTGTGTAGAAGGACTGGGTAGAAGGAATTATGTAGTTGTTATGGGTGACTTAAATGCTAGAGTGGGCGCTGGAGAGGTAGAAGGTGTCATTGGTAAGTATGGCGTACCAGGTGAAAATGAGAGTGGTGAGAGACTGGTAGACATGTGTGTTGAACAAGAGATGGTAATAAGTGCTAGCTTCTTTAAAAAGAAAGATAAAAATAAGTATACATGGGTAAGAGTGGCAAATGGAAGAGTAGTAGAAAGGGCATTAATGGATTATGTGTTGGTAACTAAAAGAATGTTTGGAAGATTGAAAGACGTGCACGTGTTTAGGGGTATGGCTAACGGTATGTCTGATCATTTTTTGGTGGAAGGAAAATTAGTTGTAGCAAAAGAGTGGGGGAATAGAGTAGGTGGATGTAAAAGGGAGGTAGTGAGGATTGAAGAGCTAATAAAACCGGGGGTAAAAAGTAAATATCAGGAAAGGTTGAAAATGGCATATGATGAGGTGAGAGTAAGAGAAACTGGTAATTTAGAGGAGGAGTGGAAGTTAGTAAAAGAAAATTTTGTTGGGATTGCAAGTGATGTATGTGGCAAGAAGGTTGTTGGAGGCAGCATGAGGAAGGGCAGTGAATGGTGGAATGAAGGAGTGAAGGTGAAAGTGGAAGAGAAAAAGAGGGCTTTTGAAGAATGGCTGCAGAGTAATAGTATAGAGAAGTATGAAAAATATAGAGAGAAAAAGGTGGAAGTAAAGCGCAAGGTACGTGAGGCAAAGAGGGCAGCTGACCTGAGGTGGGGTCAGGGATTGGGTCAGTCATATGAAGAGAATAAGAAGAAGTTTTGGAAAGAAGTGAAGAGAGTAAGGAAGGCTGGCGCAAGAATTGAAGAGAGAGTGAAAGATGGAAATGGAAGGTTGTTAAAAGGAGAGGAGGCAAGGAAAAGGTGGGCGGAATATTTTGAAAGTTTGCTGAATGTTGAGGATAATAGGGAGGCAGATATAATTGCTGTTCCAGGTGTTGAGGTGCCAGTGATGGGAGATGAGAATGAGAGAGAGATAACAATAGATGAAGTGAGGAGAGCACTAGATGAAACGAGAGTAGGAAAAGCATCTGGTATGGACGGTGTGAAAGCCGAGATGTTGAAGGAAGGGGGTGTGACTGTACTTGAATGGTTGGTGAGATTGTTTAATATGTGTTTTGTGTTGTCAATGGTACCAGTAGATTGGGTTTGTGCATGTATTGTACCACTATATAAGGGTAAGGGAGATGTGCATGAGTGTTCTAATTCAAGAGGTATTAGTTTGTTGAGTGTAGTTGGAAAAGTGTATGGTAGAGTATTGATTAATAGGATTAAGGATAAAACAGAGAATGCAATCTTGGAAGTACAGGGTGGTTTTAGAAGAGGTAGGGGTTGTATGAATCAGATTTTTACAGTTAGGCAGATATGCGAGAAATATTTAGCAAAAGGTAAGGAGGTGTATGTTGCGTTTATGGATCTGGAGAAAGCATATGATAGAGTTGATAGGGAAGCAATGTGGAATGTGATGAGGTTATATGGAGTTGGTGGAAGGTTGTTGCAAGCAGTGAAAAGTTTATACAAAGGTAGTAAAGCATGTGTTAGAATAGGAAATGAAGTGAGTGATTGGTTTCCGGTGAGAGTGGGGCTGAGACAGGGATGTGTGATGTCGCCGTGGTTGTTTAACTTGTATGTTGATGGAGTGGTGAGAGAGGTGAATGCTCGAGTGCTTGGACGAGGATTAAAACTGGTAGGCGAGAATGACCATGAATGGGAGGTAAATCAGTTGTTGTTTGCGGATGATACTGTACTGGTAGCAGACACAGAAGAGAAGCTTGACCGACTAGTGACAGAATTTGGAAGGGTGTGTGAGAAAAGGAAGTTGAGAGTTAATGTGGGTAAGAGTAAGGTTATGAGATGTACGAGAAGGGAAGGTGGTGCAAGCTTGAATGTCATGTTGAATGGAGAGTTACTTGAGGAGGTGGATCAGTTTAAGTACTTGGGGTCTATTGTTGCAGCAAATGGTGGAGTGGAAGCAGATGTACGTCAGAGAGTGAATGAAGGTTGCAAAGTGTTGGGGGCAGTTAAGGGAGTAGTAAAAAATAGAGGGTTGGGCATGAATGTAAAGAGAGTTCTATATGAGAAAGTGATTGTACCAACTGTGATGTATGGATCGGAGTCGTGGGGAATGAAAGTGATGGAGAGACAGAAATTGAATGTGTTTGAGATGAAGTGCCTAAGGAGTATGGCTGGTGTATCTCGAGTAGATAGGGTTAGGAACGAAGTGGTGAGGGAGAGAACGGGTGTAAGAAATGAGTTAGCGGCTAGAGTGGATATGAATGTGTTGAGGTGGTTTGGCCATGTTGAGAGAAAGGAAAATGGTTGTCTGCTAAAGAAGGTGATGAATGCAAGAGTTGATGGGAGAAGTACAAGAGGAAGACCAAGGTTTGGGTGGATGGATGGTGTGAAGAAAGCTCTGGGTGATAGGAGGATAGATGTGAGAGAGGCAAGAGAGCGTGCTAGAAATAGGAATGAATGGCGAGCGATTGTGACGCAGTTCCAGTAGGCCCTGCTGCTTCCTCCGGTGCCTTAGATGACCGCGGAGGTAGCAGCAGTAGGGGAGTCAGCATTATGAAGCTTCATCTGTGGTGGAAATGTGGGAGGTTGGGCTGTGGCACCCTAGCAGTACCAGCTGAACTCGGTTGAGTCCCTGATTAGGCTGAAGGAACATAGAGAGTAGAGGTCCCCTTTTTGTTTTGTTTCATTGTTGGTGTCGGCTACCCCCCAAAATTGGGGGAAGTGCCTTGGTATATGAATGGATGGACAATTAATGAAATATCATTCATTCTGATATGCGCTGTCACAATTAAAATATGTCCAAAATATCTATAGTTGTCTCTAGCTACAGTATTTAATTTCTTGCTTACATGTTATGTTGTAGTTTAGTCTTATTTTGCTCTGAACTCCACTGCGTACTTGTACTTAAATATCAAATATCAAAATAGTTGACATTTACCTAACATTGTGACTATGTGAGAATTACTGCTTACTTCGTAAATGTCTATAGATATACTTTGTACAAAATGATATAAATTCAATCATGGGTCATACCTTACATGATTGCTAAGTTTGGTCAAAATTGGTGCAGTAGTGTTTGTGTAAATTTGCTAACAACAAATGAATAAACTTACAAACAGGAAGGGTATAAAGATACCCGTCGCATGAGGAAGGGATGGAAAAAAAAGTTGACAGTAAGAAAAAAAAAAAAAAAAAAAAAAAAAAAAACATTCTTTCACGACTCTTCATTAAGGTTTAATGATCTCGGTCTTCTTAAGTAAGGAACCAAACGAGTTTTCAATGTTTGCCTCGAAATCTCAAAGAAGTAAAAGCAGAAGCTTGCTGTGGCCAGAGAGTATTTTTAACTATGCTATTCGACCATTACTCGACTCGCGTTTTATTGCCTGTAAAACATATACGAACGAAGAACAATTAAATTTCATTTCAAACGTTAATTAGATATACAAATATGGCTTTCAGAAAACCTACATTTGTAAATCGACTACTTCATCGCTGTAACGACGACGGTGGCATTCCTAGGTCATAAATTCATAGACACATTCTTTTTATCACGTACAAAAAAAGATGATCCATCCAGTTTCTCCCCAATATTTAAGGATGACGATGGAAGCCCAGTTCTTCAAATTAATGTGGTAGTTTAGCTACTGATAATAATAATAATAATAATAATAATAATAATAATAATAATAATAATAATGATAATAATAATAATAATAATAATAATAATAATAATAATAATAATAATAATAATAATAATG
>NC_090733.1:86728586-86741086 GCF_036898095.1 Palaemon carinicauda | reverse complement strand
TAGCGCTCATTGATGTCGCAGTATCATGGGACTCCAGAGTTGAAGAGAAAGAGAAGGAAAAAAAGGATAAGTATCGAGACCTGAAAATAGAAATATGAAAGATACGGGATATGACAGTGGGAATTGTACCCATAATCATAGGAGCATTAGGCACATTCCCAAGATCCCTGCAAAGGAATCTAGAAAAACTAGAGACTAACGTAGCTCCAGGACTCAATGATAATAATTTTAATAATAATAATAATAATAATAATAATAATAATAATAATAATAATAATAATAATAATAATAATAATAATAATAATCTGAGAGTAAAGGAGACAGTTTATTAATAATGATTCTCGATAGAGAAAAATGCCCTCTAAGAAAACGAGGTAGATCCATAGAACTCACCAGTATTCTATTCATTAGGCCTAAGTGGTGTTTAAAATAAATAGAGCAGCTGGTCACGTTAGCCTGAATAGCATCGGATACGGAAATACGTCATTAAAATGACTTTTTGTTGTGAAACTTATTTATACCTTAAAATTCTACGGTATTTTTAATCTTCATATCAAAACTATGTTTCGCTCGGTATGATTTTAAACTATTTTTTTAGAAATTTATAAATTGATAGGATATCAGTTGATTTTATGAAATGAGAATTCTAAGCGAGTCCATCTAATTATGCTGGCATCCTTTTTATAAACAAACCTACGGTATTTTTCAACTTCATTTCAAATCTATATAGAAATGCCTCAATAAGATCTTCAATTCTTTTTTTTTTTTTGTAGAACGTTATAGATTAATAGGATACGTTTTGATTTGGTAATATGACATTTTCAAAGTTTAGTTCTTCTTGCATCATTTGGTCAGAGGATGATTCAAGTAGAATAGTATCTCTAGGATTATGAACCGGTATTAAGATATTAAAGAAGTGTCCCTCATGGAATTCTATATAAGTTTCACTGCGAAAATGGGTATGAGTGAAATAGGAGAGAATCGACTTGAAAAGGACTTAACAAGAATGACTGCATGATACCGATTTTACTACAAGTAAAGGTAGAGGAAAACTCGCATTATTTAATAAGTCCAATTGAGACTGAGATTTTAGTAATAAATATATTTTTTTCAAAGGATTTTCATAAATATATCTTAATCAACAAACAACAAAGGTTTTCCCTTCTACTATGAAAAAGTGGCAGTAGTTCATTCCATTCGAATAGTTATCCTGTTAACAGGGAGGACGAAAATATATCATACTATTAAAAGAAAATAGATAAATTAAAAAGTAAAAGACGTAATCTTAGTTAATATTTCTAGAGGATTAACATATCAATATATTTTCAGCGGGAAATGAAACAAATAAACAAATTCTATTCTATGATTATCAAAGAAAATTAAGAATACTTAGCTAGTATTTCTACATGATTAAACAAATAATGCCTTTTTAGTGAAAGATTATACAAATAAAGAAATATGATTCAATGATTATTAAAGTAGAGAAGAAAAAAATGTATTTAATATTTTTACAAGATTGAAGAAGTAATATATTTTCAGATGGAAATCAAGGACATTAATTAATACAAAATATCTAAATCAATAAAAAAAAAAATCATGAAAATGAAAAGGACAAATGAGAGAAATACCGCATGAGTTCGGAAATAATGTATTCGTGAGTCTGTTGTACCACCAGTGTGTCACACGATCGAACATAGTAACGACATCTCTCTTTTTTGTATATATCATCCTTTGTATGTTTGCTCTTCCCTTGCACTGACAGCAACTTGCAACAACCTGTCTGCCTATTTCTCATTGTTAACTGGGAACAGAACCGGTTGCCAGTTGGACAAGAAATAGCATGTTGTATTTTGTGACCTTCTTGCCGGGACCTAGTGTGTATATATACTCGATGTGTCTATAATAGAGTACTCAGTTGTTTTCATCTCGCCTTTGAGTCACAACGTGCTCTTGGCCTGTCACATTGGTGACCCCAGAAGTTGACTCCCTTCTCCCCCCTCACCCCCCACTCACTGTTACTATGGCGGACTACACGGAAGTTGGCGCCACCCCATTCAAACTTTCGTAGTTTGCCAGAAGAGTGGCATTTGCTTGGTTTCATTGCTCAGAAATCCAGTTCCGCATCAAGGGTGTGACTCGCTCAACCACCAAAGCAGATTATGTTCTCGCGGAGATACCCGAGGACACCTTCCCAGATATCTCCGTCTGGCTTTGTGAACAAGGAGACACCCCAATATCGTATGACACCCTCAAAACATACCTTCTGCAGCAGTACTCGCCGTCGCCAGCCGCCCATATAGCAAATCTTTTTCAGCTCTCATAATAACCGTTGGGGGACCAAAGTGCTTTGTTCGCCCTCAGGGAATTGACAAGTATCGCTCGCTTGCAACCTCCCGCAGACGGCTCTCCTCGTGAGGTGAACCTACTTCATGTCCTGTGGGTACGCCATTTACCCGAACCTGTACGCGCTGCCATACCCGATGTTGATAGTTTACTTTTAAAGGACTTGATGACCAAAGCCAACGCCCTTATGGACAGCCACTTCACGACCTTCAAGACCTCCATCAACGCCTCCACTCCTGATGAAAAGGACACCTATTCAACGTCGACCGAAGCTGACGTGAATGCTGTAGGACACACACGCCTGCCCCGGGAAGTGCTGGAGTGGCGACAAAGCCACCCATACCCCACCACTCACTTGCCCCCCAACAAACGACCTCTACAGCCACTTATTGCCCCCCATCGGCCACAGTTTTGCTACTATCACTGCAGATTCGGGGATGCCGCAAAGAAATGTACCAAGGAATGTCAGTGCCCCAAAAACGTGTAAGTAGGCCATGGCTCATGGCGGTGACCTCCCGTGTTTCTAATCTTTTCCTTTAACATGATAAAAGAACGAGCGTGCGATTTTTGGTGGACAAGGCTGCTTATCGTTTTATTTTGCCAAGGGAACTCTTCAGGACATGACTTAGTTTCTCTAAGTCTGCCAACGTCCACCTGGTAGCGGCCACCAGAACTGCGGTACACACCTACGGTTACGAGAACCTCACATTATTGTTTGGAACCAGCAAATTTAATTGGAAGTTTCTCATTGCTGACAACACATTTCCAATCCTCGGTGCGGATTTCCTCTCTCATTTCCACCTTCTGGTCGATGTCGCCCACTGACAATTGGTCAATATAGACTCATACTTGTCGATACCTCTTCAAATCGCCCCCTCTAACTTCACTCCCTACATCAGCGCACCCACGGATGTCTACTCCAACCTCCTCACATCGTACCTAGAAGTTTTCCATCCAGAGCTTCGCAAAACACCTACGGCTCTGGCCAAACACGGTATTTCTCACCATATCAAGACGACGGGACCTCCAATCTTCGCCAAAGTCAGACCTGTGGCACCAGATTGATTGGCAGCCGCTAAACAGACGTTCACCGAAATGGAAAAATGGGTCTTTGTTAAAAGGCCTTCTGCCCATGGTCGTCACCCTTATACATCGTCCTGAATAAAGACGGCACCTTCTGTCCATGTGGGGATTACAGGCTCCTGAACATGCAAACAGAACCGGATCACTACCCCCTTCCAAACATCGCCGACACGACCTCCTACCTACACAAAGTGAAGGTTTTCTCCACCCTCGACCTCCTGAAGGGGTATTATCAGGTGCCTATAAACCCAGATGACATCACCAAGACCGCCATCATCACTCCCTTCGGTACATACACCTTCAAATGCTCCTGTTTTGGTCTTCACAATGCTGGGGCCAATTTTCAACGTCTCATGGATGGCAGCTTAGTGGCCTCGCCTTCTGTGTATGTTACGTGTACGACATACTTGTGTTCTCTTCCTCAAAAGAGGAACACCTCCTTCACCTGCGTATCGTGCTTGACCGCCTACAACAAAATGGACTTGTAGTCCGGTACGACAAGTGTATCTTTGGCGCCAACGAAGTGTCGTTCTTAGAGCACCGCATCACTCTTGAAGTAGTCGATCCCCTCCCTGACAAGGTGGCAGCCGTTAAGAACTCCCTCACACTCTCGACCATCAAAGCACTGTAAGAATTCTTGGGTACGATCTACTATTATCACCGTTTTCTGCCAGCCATTGTTGCCACTCTTGCTCCCCTCTATGCCTCCCTCAAGGGCAATCCAAAAGACCTCAAGTGGGCTCCCCTTCAAGAGGCGGCCTTCTGCAACGCAAAGAATGCCCTATCAACCGCTGCTGCTCTTACTTTTCCCATCCCACATGCACCTCTCCTTCTCTCCACCGATGCCAGCGGCGTTGCTATTGGTGCATTACTCGAACAGGTGGTCAACGGCTTGCCCCGCCTATTGGCCTTCTTCAGCAGAAAACTATCCAAAGCAGAATCGGGTTATTTTACCTTCGATCGGGAATTGCTGGAGGTGCATTTGGCTGTCCGTCACCTTTACCATTTCTTAGAAGGTACCTCCTTCGTCATTTGCACAGACCACGTCTTCACTCGACAGTCTGACACCTGGTACGCCCGTCAACGCTGCCATCTTTCTGCCGTGGCTGAATACAATTGCACCCTTCAACACGTCCCTGGGAAAATGAATCCCGTTGCCGATGCCCTGTCAAGAAACACGTTGGCCACAGTTCAACCGGGATGGGATTACAACGCCTTGGCTGAAGCCCCACGACAGGTTCCAGATTATCATGAATGTAGGACATCCTGCACATCCCTCCATTGGGAAGACATCCCCCTCGACGACTCCAACATCACGCTCCTTTGTGACGTCAGTACTGGTAGACCGCGACTGTGGATTCTTGCTCCCATGCGCCGACACGTTTTTTATTTCATTCACGGCCTTCCACATCCCTTGCGTCGTTCTACTGCATAGCTGCTGAAGAAGAAGTTCATTTGGCACGGCATTACTATGGATGCTAAGGATTGGGTCCATGCCTGTACTTCTCTCCAAACTTCCTAAGTACATTGACACATGGATTCAGGAGTGGGCACCTTTCCTCAACCTCTGCGTTGTTTAACCCACATTTACGTTGATGTTGTAGGCTACCTACCCACATCACAAGGACATCGTTACTTGTTTACCATCAGCGACCGCTCCACTCGCTGGCTTGAAGCCATTTCCATAGAAACTGCAACGTCCGCCTCATGTACATCTGCCTTACTCTCTGGATGGAAAGCACGATTTGGTATCCTTGAGCACATTACTTCCGACAGAGGTACCACTTTTACGTCTTAATTGTGGACATCATTACCCAATCTCCTGGGCATCACCCAACATCAGACAACTGCCTACAACACTGCTGCCAATGGAATGGTTGAACGTTTTCATAGCACCCTCAAAGCAGCTTTGATGTCTTGCTGCAAGGACTCCAACTGGTTTATTCAGCTTTCCTGGTTCCTCCTGGGACTAAGGACCACTCCTAAAAATGCCCTTGATGTCTCGTCAACTGAAATGGTGTATGGCGACCCGTTGGTCGTCCCTGCCAAATTTTTTCCTTCTGCAACCTCCAACAACAATCTCCAGCTCATATGTCACATCGTGGGAAAATTTACTCCGTGCCGCCAGACTTACAAGCCCCAGCGAAGCATCACATACCGACAGACTTGCACTCTGCAAAGCACGTCTTCCTACGCAACGACACAAGCAAGCCACCGCTAACGCCCCCTTACACGGGCCCTTTCTCTGTGATCCCACGCAATCCGAAAGCATTCATACTAAACAATCATGGCAAAGAAGACTGGGTCTCCATTGATCGCCTAAAACCTGGTTATCTCCTGCCGGATGACCCGCCTACAGTTCGCCTTTCTAGATCAGGGTGCCCTATTTAACATGTACAGTACGTAATTTTTAGGGGTGGAGCCATGTACCACCCGTGTGTCACACAATTGTATATAGTAAGTACATTAGTCTTTTTTGTATATATTATCCTTTGTATATTCACTCTCCCCTTGCACTGACAGTAACTTGCATCAACCTATCTCCTATTTCTCATTGTTAACTGTTAACAATGAGAAATAGGCAGACAGGTTGATGCAAGTTGCTGTCAGTACAAGGGGAGAGCGAATATACAAAGGATAATATATACAAAAAAGACAAATGTCGTTACTATGTACATGTGTCTATAATAAAGTACTTAGTTGCTTTCATCTCGCCTTTGAGTGACAACCTACTCTTAGCCAGTCACATTGTTTTTTGTGTGAATTTCCATTTTCTAACGCAGCAAAAAAATAAGTCCTAAGCTCTCTTGGTCTCTGTGGCACTTCTGGCAGATATACACTCTCATGTTTCCCAAAGAATAATATTTTTACTAAGAACAACCTCAACTGGCATTAGAAATCTGGTGCTTATTGAAAAAATGTCTAAGGGTAATATTTAACATCTTTATTTGCGCTACCATAGCTCTCTCTCTCTCTCTCTCTCTCTCTCTCTCTCTCTCTCTCTCTCTCTCTCTCTCTCTCTCTCTCTCTCTCTCTCTCTCTTTCTCTCTTTATATATATATATATATATATATATATATATATATATATATATATATATATATATATATATATATATATATATACTGTATATATATATATATATATATATATATATATATATATATATATATGTATACTTATATATATATATATATATATATATATATATATATATATATATATATATATATATATATGTATACTTATATATATATATATATATATATATATATATATATATATATATATATATATATATATATATATGTATACTTATATATATATATATATATATATATATATATATATATATATATATATATATATATATATATATATTTGTATACTTATATATATATATATCTATATATATATATATATATATATATATATATATATATATATATATATATATATACATATATACATATATATATATATATATATATATATATATATATATATATATACATATATATATGTATATATATATATATATATATATATATACATATATATATATATATATATATATATATATATATATATATATATATATATATATATATATATATATATGTATATATATATATATATATATATATATATATATATATATATATATATATATATATATATATATATATATATATGTATGATATATATATATATATATATATATATATATATATATATATATATATATATATATATAGATAGATAGATAGATAGATAGATAGATAGATAGATAGATATATACACACACATAATATCTACGCTCTACTTGTCTTTTTCGAATTTAGAGTATAGTCCTTAAGACTTCGGTTGACGATTTTATTTCTGATTATGGATGAGTTTTTAGGTCCTAATTCCATGCAAGACAATTTCTCCGACATGTACGAAGTCATATTCTCAAATAACACTAACTATTTTTTACATGTTTATATCCATCATCACAAGTCCCGTACAGAGCACTTAACTCGTTTTGGGGTAGTTTTTAATTATATTGTTACGTTTAATTACATGTTCAGAGGAATGAATGGAATGGTTTTCATTTTACTAAATCAGCAGTCCATGTAAAGAATTTATATGAAGATATCAAGGTAAAAAATTTTCTTTTTTTCATGAAATGAATATCATTGTGTTATTTTACCTTTTATGGAGTTATATTCATCCAGAAGATCGGCGTTTATAAAAGGCATTTTTGTTTCATTGATAATTGATTAATTATTCTTAGCATTGATGTGGAATTTGTTTCAGATCATTCTAAATATTTCTTGATTATGAGTTTTCTTAAATGATAGGAATAAATCAAGATAATTACTAAATTACATAGATATGTCATGGGAAATGGTATATCATATCTTACGCAGTTATAAGGTGAAATGAAACATTTATGGTTAAGAAACTAGAATGATGAAGAAATATTCTGAATAACAATAATTTTGTATTATATCATACAGTATTGCAGACATCCATATTATAACGAAAGCGCTTATATACACATACGTACACATACAGCATCATCATCATCACCATCATCGTTATCCTCAGTAATTTGTCCAATACAAGACAAAGTCCTCAGACATGTCCTTCCACTCGTATCTCCCTATTAGTCCGTGGGCTGAGGGAGCTCACCTTACACCCCACCCCTTAAAATTGACCAAAGTGCATTTAGGTTGTAGCATTTGATCCATATTCTCATTTTTTTTAATATTCCCATTTAAAAAATAGGGACTCACTACCACTACTGGGCCACTTTCTTTGATGACTTCATCGAATTTTGCTGCTGCCAACGTTGTGGTAGGGGAAACTTAATTAGACATAACTCCGGACTGAATGGTCACAGAAAGATAAATGCCATATCAAAATGGTTGCTTTGGATCTCTCTAACAGATAAAACAGACAATTTGCCATTATGTTTAATAATTAGGTCACCAGAGGTCAGAAGGTCACCAAATCTGAGGTCAAGTTAAAATTTTAGGCACCTCCATAAATGTACCCCCAGGACCAACCAGACCAATATTTGATGACTTTTTCTGCCTTATTTCATCTCTAGAGACCCCAAGAAATAGAATGATACTCATTAAGTGTACTTATTGGCCAAATCAAGGAAACGAGATGTAATGAAATAAGGTCAATTTTAAAATTTGTCATTATTTTGCCTCAAAATTGTAAAAACTGATAAAGCTCATGCTGATGGCGGAAATTTCTGATGATTTCAGGTAGACTTACCTCAGGAAAAGGCCGAAAAGAAAGGATAGCACCAAAAGACCAGCACCTGTCAATACCGACATCTGCATAATTTACGACGGCAACGTTTAAACAACTGATTTTGTCTGGTTTTACCAACTGCAAAATCCAGTATTTGCAAAGTCCGGGATAGAAAAGTCTCACCCGATTGGGTCGTCTCTGTGGCGTGATAACATTTGTTGACAAATACCCCAACAGTATGGAGAAAATCATGGTTACCATCGTGAATGTTATCAGAGATTCACCAAAAATCTAGACTGCCTGAAACCTTGTAGTGAAGTCACGAGGGTTCCTCTATGAGGCCAAGTCGTCGCAGTTCAGCTGACAAAGTTATATATGATCAGAACTGTATCTCCTGTAGAAGCTATGAGAGAAAGAAAGTCTGTATAGGAGGGTCTTGGACCTCTGAGGGTCTTTCATATTTTTGCCGCATGAAATACTGTTATCCATCAACATGGAGGAGTTCCAGTGAAGAGGCAAAGCGGGAGGTATTGGAACGTGAAAAGACTTGTGAACTTTGTTTCTCGAAAGTATTTGAAGTGATTGATCGGAGGATAATCATTGACCACGAAATAATGTTAATGACAGACCTTAGAGACATATTTATTGAACATTTATCGAAGACTCCCTTTGAAAATCAGAACTATCGTACAGAGACACTGAAACTGAAATTGGAAAAACATAAAATGTACTCAGAAAAGCTGTGTATTGTATCTGCTGATAGATAAGGTGGGAAACTGCAATCTGCCTTACTATTTAGCAATGATCTTGATCTTGCTACTGCTGTCAGAAATAGCTATTATTTGCATAGGCCTAGTACTCAAATATATTATGCTGCTCTACTCATACGCCAGATAATAAAAGATGCTTTCTTAAAAGCCGTTGACATGCCATGGCCACCAGAAACGATGGAATGTTCTGTGCCAGAGGGTTTGCAGAAATTCCTCCTCCTAGTTATTGGTGGTAATGGGTCATTGCCTTCGTCAGAGAAGACAGAGCACCTTGTGTCTTCTCTTGGTCAAGACATCTGTCGTGCCGCCACAAAAGGCGAGTGGAAGCTACCAAAGCACATCCATGTGTGTATAACACTCCGTCATCTTTTTCGTAGCGCACAGTTGTGGGGCATGCAGAAAGTTACTCCTTCTCGCTTGAACTTGAAACAGCCCCAGCTACCACCCTAGAAGAGGCTGCCAGTGTTCTTAGCCCTAACATTATTTGTAACCCCTCAAGCCTGTCCTTATTCCAC
This sequence comes from Palaemon carinicauda, assembly GCF_036898095.1. Lineage (NCBI taxonomy): Eukaryota > Metazoa > Arthropoda > Malacostraca > Decapoda > Palaemonidae > Palaemon > Palaemon carinicauda. Next base: position 86,731,119 of record NC_090733.1, on the reverse strand, counting down.
AGTGACTTTGACAACTTTGAATAGTATGTCAATGGTCTATGTGGTAGTGGGTCCATGCACACAGCGCGAAAGGTGAAGCTGTGACAAAGCGATTGATCCCATCAATACTAAAACCAGGGAGGAAGTCCTTAGTAACATCTGAGCCAGAAAATCTACCACCGTGTTACATAAACCAGAGGAGCAGACTTTGGATGACCATCAAACACCTAAGTGTTCTAGGTATTGATGGGACATTGAGCAAATCAGGGCAAATCAACATCACCTGGTGCTTTGCCAGAAGGCTTAGCAGCTCAGCCGGTCAGTGTGTTCCAGGACGGAGTGGTTTCATATCTGTAACTGGAGTTAAACCCGCCAACCTTACAACCTTTGATTACTACCCAGTAATCAATCATCCAATCACTGAGAACAGTACAGTTCAGGAATGCCTAAGGATATCTAGGCAGTGCTCAAATGAAGTTGGCCAACGATATGCAATTACATCGTTTGACTTAGGTTTTTGCATGAAGGCATATCCAATACTTTGGAGAAGCCCGGACACTTACAAGGACCCCATAATTAAGATAGGGACCTTCCAGACAGTATGTGCCTACTTGAAAATGGTTGGCAAGAAGATGAAAGGGTCAGGGTTTTCTGAAATATTGCTGGAAGCAGGACTGGTGTTAAGTGGCTCTCTCCAAGGAGTGATAACAGGAAAGAATTACAGCAGGGCAATGCAATGCTATAAGGCTTTGGCTGAAGGACTTGAAAGGATGTTACTTAGAAAGTTCGAGTCATTGAATGGTGGATTACAGCAGCGAATCCCAAAAGAATCGATGACAAGTGACCCGCCTAATTGCAAACAGAAACAAGGAAGGTTTGGGTCAAGTCATAGATGACGGTCAATACTTGGATGATTATGTTGAATTCCGACTTCAGGTTAGAAATGGAAGCCTTGGAGAGACTGGTGCATTTTGGCTGTCCTATGTCGATCACATCTGGCTGGTGCTCTCATGGCCGTGAAGAATAATGATTTCTACTTGTAAGGAGCATGTTTAAGCATGGTGGCAGATTTGTTCCATGGTTTCAATGGACAAAATTATGCACGCTATTTGACATTTTCCTTTGTCTATTTGGCAAACATTGATGAGACTCACCATGGAGCAACCGAACTATTGAAGCTTGGAGCAATCAGCGTAGCCAGGTCATACATTCCAGGATTCCAATGTACTGTGGACATAACAATAGAGGAGACATTCATGAAGCATGCAAAGTCCCATGCTGGAGCTGGAGGAAAAGGTGCTGGGGTATCAGGGCTACTAGGGAATTTTAAAGCATACAAACGTTGGGTGAAAACTGCTCATGAGAGATCAAGGTACCTAGAGGTGATGCTACAGATGGTGAATATGAGAGGCGAAAGCAGTAGAGACAGCAAGCATCGTGATACCCGTCCATCACAGATCCAGAATAGTAAAAAAATCACCAGGAAGATCATTGATGCTGTGGAAAGTTTCCTCAACCCCTTTGAAATTGACTTGGAAGGGCTGGTCTGTCTCCTTTCTGGTGCTTTTGTTCATACTGATATTTCAAAGGATATTGAGAAGACTGAGGAAAGGGGGAAACAAGCAATGGACGCATTCATAACAGAGAAACTGATGAAAAATGATGACTTCTTTGCTTCATTGCCAAACAGAGGCTGAAGACTCGCTGACATTGGCAAGAAATCACTAATGAAAACATCAAGTAACACAACAGTGGAGTACAAACAGTAGGGGAATATTGCATTCAAGTTGTTGGTCAAGTCTCAAAACCACAAATTGGATGTCCAATAACTTCTACGATACCCACTCATGCCTGTGTCATCATCACTTGGGACACCAGATGGGTATCTTCTGAAGACATACAAGAGCAAGGCATTCCACAACTTAGTGAAAGACACAAATAATGCCGCTATTCCTCGTGACAAAGATACCATGAATGTAGATGGAAATGCCGTGTTTCATTCAATGAAGGAAATGCCAAAAACATTCAAACAGATATGTCAAAACATCATGTCTGTTTCTACATCTGGGAAATGCAGCGTGATTTTCAGCACTGACACTTACATGCCCAATTCAATAAAGTCCCTGGAGAGATCAAATCGAGGCTCAGGAGAAAAACGTTTGGTTAGTGGAGAAAACACAAGGCGACCAGAAAACTGGAAAGGGTTCTTGAGTAATGAATACAATAAAACTCAGCTCATTGAATTACTCTTGAGGGTTTGGTGCACGGAGGAGAATATACCGAAGGTAGAGAAGAAGAAACTTATTTTAGTTTTAAAGACAAGGCTTCTAAACTCAAGGCAGACAATGCGAAGATCACTGCATTTCAAATTGAATCTCTTGACTCAACCCAAGAAGAGAGTGAGTCACGTATCATTCTCTATTCAACCTATGCCAAGGATGAAGGATATAAATTTGTTCGGGTTCGAAGTCCAGACAGTGACATATTCTTCATACTTCTGTATTATGCTCCAAACTTAGGTGTGCAACTCCTTTTTGATACTGGGACTGCGAAT
>NC_090733.1:86708586-86716086 GCF_036898095.1 Palaemon carinicauda | reverse complement strand
ATATATATATGTATGTATGTATATATATATATATATATATATATATATATATATATATATATATATACTTATATATAGATACATATACAGTATTTATATATATATATATATATATATATATATATATATATATATATATATATATATATATATATATATATATATATATATACATATATATATATGTATATGTAAATATATATATATATATATATATATATATATATATAAATATATATATATATATATATATATATATATATATATGAATATATATATACATACATATATGTATATATATATTTTTATATATATATATATATATATATATATATATATATATATATATATATATATATACATATATATATATATATATATATATATATATATATATATATATATATATATATATATATGAATATATATATATATATATATATATATATATATATATATATATATATATATATATATATATATATATATACATATATATATTTATTAGTGTGCTACTGTTATTAACAGACATTGAGTATGTGTTGTTTGAGATGTTGAGTCTTGAAACTAAAGTCAAGCATGGTAACTTTAAAATGGTTTATTCTTTAAAAACAACAGTGTTAAACATCTCCATCACAGGAGTATAGCTGGTTTGGTCTGAGGACCAATTCAGGTGAAGTATAGATAAGAGCTGCCTAAAATATCGATATCACAGATATCGTATATTTAGTTGTCTCAGCATTTAAACACAATATGTAAACTTTACATTAGTCTAGGAAGACACCTGCATCCGGTGGCGACACAATCTTTCACACGGTATGCATTTGTGTTTATGCTTCAAAAAAAGTTACATTGCTGAGAGATGCAAAATGCATCCTGTTATGATTTTGTCTGACCACAGCAAATCTCACGATAGCTTCTTCTTCCACTATGACATATTACGTCATGTGTTTTAAACATGTAATAACTAACTATTACATTAGCTCGGCCAGCTATCTCAATTTTTTTTTTTTCTAAAAATTTAACAACACGCCAAAATATGTTTACTAGGAGTGTGACTGGATATATGTATTATTCTTTGTTTAACTTTAGCCATAAGCAAATGAGGACGAATGTCTAAATAGGCACATTAAAAAAAAATAACAATAATGCATATGAAAAGGTATTACCAAAGCAAAGAAAAAAAATGCATTATAAATACAGATCACATATATGGTACATTGCTAGCAAATTATTATATGGTACCAGAAAAAATACTCATATACATATGATTCGGTAACGTGTTAAAGAATAATTGTTACCTTTGTCAGAAACATAGATTAACACAATACGGTAATTAATAAAAATATTTGTTACCTTGGTAAAGATTCAATTTTAGTGCACAAACACGAATTCCTGGTACGTACACGTACCACGGTTTCGTACATATATATATATATATATATATTTATATATAGGGCTTATATATTTTATTAGATGCCCATAGATTCTGTTATTTTTATTTTATTTTCTCTTTTCTTTTAACATTCCGGCTTATATATTTTATTAGATGCCGAGAGAAAAAATTATTTATTTTTTAAATTTTTTTTAAATGTATTTTCAACAATGCAAATGTTCTATAGTTTCTTCAATTACATATTACTAGCGTACTAACTGCTTTTCTTACACACGCTATTCCCAGAGAATTTTACTCCTTTTAGCTAATGAAGTGGCCACTTTCAAATGGCTTTAAACTGAATTAAATAAGGAGTTTTGTCTGGACATGGCAAAACGTTCTGTTTTAGCTGCAAAGTGTTCCTTAACCTACGCCAAACAAGGATGTTCACGGCGATAAATATCATCACCGTCACAAATGTTCCTGCTAGTAGTATGGGGTGAAGAAATTCCTTATAAGTCGGTGACAGGTGGTCCATCTCGGTCAATTTCATCAACCGCTTGGCTACCTGTTTGTTGTATGGGAGAGGTAGTGATGGCATTGTAGTCGTCCACGTGAAGTTCGCGAAGTAGGCTTGTTCTCTGATGATGGTTTTGATCCCGGTCACCATGGAATTAGGGGAAGTCCCGATACAACCATCTGCTGCAACGAAGATTTTGGCATAGGACGTGGATCCGTCCGGGCATGATACATTGAAGCCGTCCTTGTCGTATCGTATCCACGAGCCGTTGTTTAGTCTGCAATTGAACTCATTATTGTCAAAGGGATAAAGCTTATCCAGACAATTTTCACTTGCATGGGACAGAGCATTGTGTAGCACTATACCTAACTCGCATGAATCCATTAAGTTTTTATGGAATTCAAATGAGTCAGCTGTACATATTTTTCTATCCATTGCGTCTGAACAGTGAGTTAATTGATTTAAGTCTTCAATGACCGTATATGTTTCCTTGTCTGAGGAAATCAATACGTGTTCTGTCAAACTGGATATTACTGGATTTGAGTGATTCATCATGAAAGTCGGAAATGGTGATATCCTGTAAGATTGCCAGGCATCAGAAGAATCAAAGGGAATTGTAATCATAATCTTGTTATTTTTAACGCTTACTGTAATTAGGCTGTAATAAAATTCTAACCTACGTGCGTCTAACAAAGGAACATAGCCTAGTTTCTCCCGTCCCTTCTCCAGAACTAACTTTAAGTATTTAATAGGCAACAAATGGGGTGACAGTACACCTTTAGTTGCTAACGTGATAGCTTCTACATAATCTTTGGATTTCTCAATGAAATGTGCAATTCTGTTATGTATGTGATCTATTTTTGAATCATAATACGTTAACGTTGCCAACAAATCCTGTACTTCCATAATCTGACTGATATTACTGGAATGTTCATTTACTAAATCCATAATTTGAATGATTGAAGCTAACTGATTCCTTAGTTCTGACATAATCAATTCATCTTCATGAGTCAAGAACTCAATTTTCTTATTTTGATTACTAATCTTGAGACGATTGGAAATTCCTAAACCTAAACTTGCAATAGACCCAAAGATGTTTAATGCAGTAAAAATAAATGGGTTTCGTCTTTCTTTATGTTCGTGCCCTACAGTCCACATCAAAAGGTCACGAGCCAAAGATTCTGTCTCGTAAGTCTTATTTTGCAAGTCATTAGATAGCATCTCTGCAACTTTTAGTGTCGATCCAAGCGAACTCTCTGTAGTCAAATGAAAATGTCTTCTATGCAACTCATCTAATGAGACAGCAAACCTTGAATTGGCACTTTTTAAGCTAGTGACATCATTCTCTGGAAGAAAAATTGCTTGCATATGCACTTCTACAACTACGTTGCTTGATGTAATAAAAACGTCTTCTTGTCTTTCAACTATAGTGCCATATTTAAAATCTATACTTTTATTTTTAGAGCTCGTCCCACATGAGAAAAATGTCTGAGCGAACAATATCACTCCCAACAACAAAAGATTCATCTTGGAAACCTGTAACGAGAAAAATATATGTAATTACTCCTGTTTTAAGAAGAAAACTTTTAATCATACAAATAAAAATCTTTCCCTCACTTCTTTCCCTCTCTTTTTTTTTTTTAATTTCTTATGTGAGCCAATGGTACTATTCTCTCATCCATGGGTTGGGATACGTTTTGAACTCTAAACCTATTGACCGTTAATGTTTCCAAAATATTAAATGGGCCTTCAAACTTAGGTGTTAGTTTATAATTGAGTCCTTTACGTACATTTACCTGTATATATACATTATCACCCACGGTATATGTTTTAGTTGGCTTCGCTATTTTATCATGATTCCTTTTCATTATGATTTGTGATTCTTCTAAATTCTTTCGAAGGATATCATATCGACTTTTGCTTGCATTTATGCATTCTTTTAAAGGATTTGATAGATTAGTTGTAGGTGTTAATACAGAGAAAGGCATTCTAACTGGGGTACCATACAATGCTTCATGCGGTGACATTTTAATTGATATATGATATGAATGATTCAGAGTACTCAGTACCGCAGGTATTGCAATATCCCAGTTGGGGTCTGATCCCCCTAGTGTTACTCTTAATATATTTAAAACCTTCCTATTTGCTCTTTCCACTAGCTCATTCGACTCTGGGTGATATATCATGTTATTTATTTTCTTTATGCTAAGGAATTCACACAATGAGGTAAGAAAGTGATTATTAAATTCACCACCCGAGTCTGAGATTATCATGTGTGGAATTCCATGTTTATAAATGTAACACTTGTAAAACTTCCTAGCGCATTCAATCGCAGTTTTAGTTTTAAGCGCTATTAGTTCTGTATATCGAGTTAAAGCATCTACAATTACTAAGAGGTGCTTATTTCCTCTCTCTGACTCGTAAAATCCTGTTAACAAATCTAAATGTATTCTTTCAAAGGGTTGATTGGGCACGGGATAAGCCCCTAGGCTGACAGGTGTTTTCGTATGCCCTTTGTTTTCCTGACATGTGCGACAATTAGCTATGTGTTTTTTTATATCTGTAAGCATTGTATGCCAATAAAACAATGATTTGGCTTTCTGTGACATTAATGAGAACCCCGGGTGTCCATGTAATGGATTTGCATGCAACCAATTCAGGACAGTGGAAATATGTGAGATTGGTACTACTACCTGGTCGTTAGTTACATGTGGTGCATTGCGGGTTTTCCTTGTCACGGTCCTACACAGAATATTATCTTTGATTATATAATTCTGCTGCTTATACTTTATATATCCCTTTTCCTTATGATTGCCTTTCAAAGCATTTATAATTGTTTCTATTTTCTGATCTTTTCTTTGCTCAGTCTGTAATAATTCAGCGCTCCAGCCTAAATCTTCTTGTTCAGATATCGTTTTAACAATAGGCATGGATGTTGATATATCTATTGATTCAGCTAAAGGCTCCGTACAAGATGACACAGGGTTGCGTGATAATGCATCCGCAAAGATATTTGCCTTCCCAGGTAAATACCCGATTCTTGCGCCAAAATCTTGAATGATCAAATGCCACCGAGTTCGTTTAGGGCTGTGGTTGAAGCCTTTAAAGAACTCGGTTAGTGGTTTATGGTCAGTAAGAACCTTAACGGGATAACCGTAAATTATGAACTTAAAATGCACTAGTGAATTAACAATAGCTACCCATTCCTTGTCTATTACTGCATACTTACTTTCGGAAGTTCTCAGTTTTCGAGAATAAAAAGCTATCGGGAAAAATTGTTTATCATATTGCTGAAGCAATACCCCTCCTACTCCCAAGTCTGAGGCATCTGTTGCAATGAAGAATTCCTTATCGAAGTCAGGAAATTTTAAGATAGGAGAACTACACAGTTCATCTTTCAAGGTATTAAACGCCTGTTGATGATGCTCAGACCATATGAAATCTACGCCCTTCTTCGTAAGATCAGTTAAAGGAGTGGCTATTATTGAATAGTTACGTATAAAACCCCTATAATATCCACTACAACCCAGAAATTGCTGTATTCCCTTGACATTAGTAAGTATGGGAAAATTACGTATAGCCGACACCTTATCATGGACTACTTTAAGACCTTGGCTTGACACCATGAAACCCAAATATATTAATTCTTTTTTGAAAAATTCACACTTACTAATCTTTACCCTTAAGTTATGTTGTCTTAATCTCTGTAGTACTAGTTCTAACTTACGTAGATGTTCTTCTAAGGTGTTGGAAAAGATTACAAGATCGTCCATATAGGCATGCAATATATCCCCTAACAAGTCTCCAAACACTATGTTAATCATTCTTGTAAATGTTATAGGAGCACAACGTAAACCAAAAGGCATCCGTAAAAATTCATAATGTCCCCTGGCTGTGCTGAAGGCTGTGTATGGGATACTATCTTCTTCTAATGATATCTGGTGAAAGCCTTTAAGTAAGTCCAAACTGGTAAAATATTTATTCTGACCTAACAAAGACAAAATATCGTCAGTACATGACACTGGGAATTGATCAGGGATCGTCTCCTCGTTTAGACGACGGAAGTCTACGCAGATACGCCATGTTCGATCTTTTTTCGGTACAACTATTAATGGAAAATTATAAGGGCTGTTTGATTTCCTAATGACTCCTTCTTCTAGCATTTTACCTACTTCATCATTTATTTCATTCTGGAATTTCATAGGGAGTCTGTACGAGGGTACATAGATAATTTTCTTGTCCTTTAACCTTATTTGATGCTCGATCACGTCTGTTTTTCCTAAGGATCCATCCGTAGTGGAAAAAACCTCATGATATTTAGTTAAAAGTCCAAAAATTTTCTGCTGAATTTTTTTGTCTTGAATGTCTTTATTGATTTTATTTTTAATAGATTGCAAAAGGGATTTATCCGCAACTGATTGAGCGTGATTGATTTCAGCAACGGTAAGAATATGATGTTTATAAACTTCTACATTCAAGATATGTTGATTTTTGTGAATTACTAAAGTGTTATTTAAATGATTACAGACTTCAATATTACATTGTTGATGTGAGCCTACTGTATAAATAGCTTGTGTGACAGACAATCCATTAGTTTTCAAAGTGTCGGAAAGGATTAATATTTCAGATCCCGGTAATGTTTTCTTTATGTGCACTATTAAATTCGATGGTAGGTTTGGCTCGATAGATTGTGTGCAAGATGATATTACGGGTGAACGAGAATTCTGCTGGGTCGCGTATATTATTTCTTTATTAGTGAGACAAGTTATTGGTTCTTCAACGTACGTTACGGTTACATTTGTCGTCTCCTTTTTATCCAAAACTGATTTTAAGGTATTAGAAGACTTATAGAATTTTCCTTTGATATACACTCTGTGCTTGGCAGGGGCTAATATAATGTTTTGATTTCCCATAGATGGGTATCCTATAATTACAGCTGGATACATATCAATGTTTTGTACAACAACAAATGTATCGGCAAACGTGCGTTTACCGACTTTGAATTGAACATGAGTTATGCCTATGACATTTAATTTATTATTTCCTATACCCGAGAGTCTTACTCCGGATTTTTCTATCGGAAAGTTCGAAAACAACAAATGATGTGTCCTCAAATCCATGATATTACGTGGACTACCAGAGTCAAAAAATAACGTAAAGGATTTGTGTTCTAAATTTACAGCATATAAGGTTGGTCGTAACTCATTTTGGATTATTATTGTATGAATTCGTTGCAAATCTACGGGAGCATGCACTGTTTTAATTAATTCGACCGTGTGTTTCATAGGAAAATCTATTGCCTCACAATTTTCTGATAATACATTAAATTGATTATTCAATACTATTGATGTTGACATAATTGACCTTGACCCAACATCACTCTCTTCCCCACTGGAGTTAATTATGTGGTATTTGCTTCGCTCTGCACATTCTGAAAATTAGTCTGACCTTGCGAGGTTTGGTTTGATGACCCAGTCTCAGCGTTATTCGAAGAAGTGTTTGTTTGTTTCGGATTGTGAACTACATTGACGTTTGGCTGTTTCTTCTTATTGTTAAAATGAGGATTTTTCTTTTTATTTCCATATGGAACTGACTGTGGAATTGA
>NC_090733.1:86673586-86678586 GCF_036898095.1 Palaemon carinicauda | reverse complement strand
TGTCGGACTACAGCGGATCACAAGGAAAGGGCCCGTGTAAGGGGGCGTTAGCGGTGGCTTGCTAGTGTCGTTGCGCAGGAAGACGTGCGTTGCAGAGTGCAAGTCTGTTGGTATGTGATGCTTCGCTGAGGGCTTGTAAGTCTGGCGGCATGGAGTAAATTTTCCCACGATGTGACGTATTCGCTCGAGATCGTCGGAGGAGGTTGTCGAAGGAAAAAATTCGGCAGGGACGACCAACGGGTCACCATACAGCATTTCAGCTGCCGAGACGTCGAGGGCGTCTTTAGGAGTGGTCCTTAGTCCAAGGAGGACCCTGGGAAGCTGAATAAACCAGTTGGAATCCTTGCAGCAGGACATCAAAGCGGCTTTGAGGGTGCGATGAAAATGTTCAACCATTCCATTGGTAGCGGGGTTGTAGGCCGTTGTCTGATGTAGGGTGATACCCAGGAGATTCGCTAATGATGTCCACAATTGAGAGGTGAAAGTGGTTCCCCAGTCAGAAGTAATATGCTCAGGGATACCAAATCTTGCAATCCATCCAGAGAGTAAGGCAGATGTACATGATGTAGACATTGCAGTTTCCATGGGAATGGCTTCAGGCCAACGAGTGGAGCGGTCGATAACGGTAAACAAGTAACGATGTCCTTGTGATGTGGGTAGGGGGCCTACAACGTCGACGTGAATGTGTGCGAAATGACGCTGAGGTTGATGAAAAGTGCCCACTCCGGAATCCATGTGTCGATGTACTTTGGAAATTTAGCAAGAAGTACAGGCGCGGACCCAATCCTTAGCATCCTTAGAAATGCCGTGCCAGATGAACTTTGCCTTCAGCAGCTGTGCAGTAGAACGGCACGAGGGATGTGAAAGGCCGTGAATGAAATCAAACACCTGCCGTCGCATAGGAGCCGATATCCAAGGTCGCGGTCTACCAGTACTGACGTCACCGAGGAGGGTGGTGTTGGAGTCTTCAAGGGGGTAGTCTTCCCAACTGAGGGACAGGCAGGATGTCCTACATGCTTGATACTCTGGATCCTATCGTTGGGCTTCAGCCAGGACGTTGTAATCCAATCCCAGTTTTACGGTAGCCAACATGTTTCTTGACAGGGCATCTGAAACGGGATTCATTTTCCCAAGAACATATTGAAGGGTGCAATTGTATTCAGCCACAGCGGAGAGATGTCGGCGTTGCCAGGCGGACCAGGCATCAGACTGTCGAGTAAAGGCATGCACCAGAGGCATGTGGTTTTGTGCGAATGACGAAGGGCGTACCTTCTAAGAAATGGCGAAAGCGACGGACAGCCAAGTGCACTGCCAGCAATTCTCGATCGAAGGTAGAATAACCCGATTCTGCTTTGGACAGTTTTCTACTGAAGAAGGCCAATGGGCGGGGCGAGCCGTTGACCACCTGCTCGAGTACTGCACCAATAGCGACGTCGCTGGCATCGGTAGAGAGAAAGAGAGGGGCATGTGGGATAGGAAAAGGGAGAGCCACAGCAGTTGATAGGGCCTTCTTTGCATTGCAGAAGGCTGCTTCTTGAAGGGGACCCCACTTCAGGTTCTTTGGCTTGCCCTTGAGGGAGGCGTAGAGGGGAGCAAGAGTGGCGGCAATGGCTGGCAGAAAACGGTGATAATAGTTGATCATGCCCAAGAATTCATGTAGAGCTTTGACGGTCGAGGGCACGGGAGAGTTCTGAACGGCTGCTACCTACTCAGGGATGGGGTGGACTCCTTCGAGAGTGATGCGGTGCCCTAAGAACGACACTTCGTTGGAGCCAAAGGTACACTTGTCGTACCATACTACAAGGCCGTTTTGTTGCAGGCGGTTGAGCACGATGCGCAGGTGACGGAGGTGTTCTTTTTTTGAGGAGTAGAACACAAATATGTCGTCCACATAACATACACAGAAAGGGAGGCCCCTAAGATGCCATCCATGAGACGTTGATACGTGACCCCAGCATTACGAAGGCCGAAACAGGAGTAATTGAAGGTGTATGTACCAAACGGAGTGGTGATGGCAGTCTTGGGGATGTGTTCTGGGTTCATAGGCACCTGATAATACCCCTTCAGGAGGTCGAGCGTAGAGAAAACCTTCGCTTTGTGCAGGTAGCAGGTCACGTAGGCAATGTTTGGGAGGGGGTAGTGATCCGGTTCTGTTTGCATGTTCAGGCGCCTGTAATCCCCGCACGGACGTAGAGAGCCGTCTTTCTTCAGAACGATGTGTAAGGGTGACGACCATGGGCTGGAGGCCTTTTGGCAAAGGCCCATTTCCTCCATTTCGGAGAACGTCTGTTTGGCGGCTGCCAATTGTTCCGGTGCCAGACATCTGAATTTTGCGAAGATTAGGGGTCCCGTCGTCTTCATATGGTGATAAATACTGTGCTTGGCAGGAACCGTGGGTGTTTGGCGAAGTTCTGGATGGAAAACTTCCGGGTACGACATGAGGAGGTGAGCGTAGGCATCCATGGGTGCGCTAATGTGGAGAGCGAGGTTAGAGGGGGCGGGTTGAAGAGGTGTCAACAAGTACGAGTCTACGTTGACCAATTGTCAGTGGGCGACATCGACCAGATGGTGGAAATGAGAGAGGAAATCCGCACCGAGGATTGGCAATGTGACGTCAGCAACGAGAAACTTCCAATTGAATTTACCGTTTCATAACGATAATGTGAGGTTCTCGTAACTGTGGGTGGGAATTGCAGATCCGTTGGAAGCTACCAAGCAGACGTCGGCAGATGTAGACAGACTACGTCGTGTCTTGAAGAGTTTCCTTGGCAAAAGAGAACAACAAGCACCCGTGTCTACCAAAAATCGCACGCCCGTTCCTGCATCATGTAAAAAGAAAAGATTACAAACACGGGAGGCCACCGCCACGAGCGATGGCCTACTTACACGTTTTTTGGCCACTGACAATCATCGGCACATTTCTTCACAGTTGCCCCGAATCTGGAGTGGTAGTAGCAAAACTGAGGCGGATGGGAGGTAGTAAGTGGCTGTAGAAGTCGTTTGTTGGGGCGCGAGCGATTGGTGGGTGGTGGGCGACTTTGTCGCTGCTTCGGCACGTCACGGTGTAAGCGTGTATGTCCTACGGCATTCATGACAGCTTCGGTTGACGTTGAATAGGCCTCCTCTTCATCAGGGGTGGAGACGTTGATGGAAGCCTTCAAGTGGCTGTCCATAAGGTCGTCGGCTTTGGTCATCAAGACCTTTATGGGTAAACTATCGACATCGGGTATGGCAGACCGTATAGGTCCGGGTAAACGGCGTATCCAAAGGGCATGAATTAGGTTCACCTCACGAGGAGAGCCGTCTGCGGCAGGTTGAAGGCGAGCGATACTGGTCATTTCCCTGAGGGCAAGTGAAGCCCTTTGGTCCCCCAACGGTTGTTGCGAGAGCTGAAAAAACTTTGCTACACGGGCGGCTGGCAACAGCGAGTACTGCTGCAGAAGGTATGTTTTGAGGGTGTCATATGCTATTGGGGTGTCTCCTTGTTCACAAAGTCAGTCGGATATTTCCGGGAAGGTGTCCTCGGGTATCGCCGCTAGAACATAATCTGCTTTGGTGGTTGAACAAGTCATGCCCTTGATGCGAAACTGGACTTCTGCGAGCTGAAACCAAGCAAACGACTTCTACAGCCACTTACTACCTCCCATCCGCCGCAGTTTTGCTACTACCACTTCAGATTCGGGGCAACTGCGAAGAAATGTGCCGAGGATTGTCAGTGGCCAAAAAACGTGTAAGTAGGCCATCGTTCGTGGCGGTGGCCTCCCGTGTTTCTAATCTTTTCTTCTTACATGATGCAGGAACGGGCGTGCGATTTTTGGTAGACACGGGTGCTTGTCGTTCTCTTTTGCCAAGGAAACTCTTCAAGGCACGACGTAGTCTGTCTACATCTGCCGATGTCCGCTTGGTAGCTGCCAACGGATCTGCGATACCCACCTATGGTTACGAGAACCTCACATTATCGTTCGGAAACGGTAAATTCAATTGGAAGTTTCTCGTTGCTGACGTCACATTGCCAATCCTCGGTGCGGATTTACTCTCTCATTTCCACCTTCTGCTCGATGTCGCCGACCGACGATTGGTCAACGCAGACTCGTACTTGTCGACACCTCTTTAACCCGCCCCCTCTAACCTCGCTCTCCACATTAGCAGATTATGTCCTCGCGGCGATACCCGAGGACACCATCCCGAAAATATCCGACTGGCTTTGCTGTTTTTGCCAGGTATAGTGACAGAGGTACACGAGGAGCTGTGCACCACTGAGAGACAAGACATACTGAAGGCTTCACTAACCATTTTGAGAACAGAGGGGTAGACATGGGAAAGATCTTAGCAATTACAACAGATGGTGCTCCTGCTATGGATGGAAAAATAAGGCCTTTACAAAATGGCCCAGGATAAAATTGGGCATCCCATTCTGAAATTACACTGCATAGTTCACCAAGAAACTTTTTGTCCCAAGATCTCGAGCTCTGGTCGCAGGGTGGTAAATACTGTTACAAAATTAGTATATTTTCTTATTGCACACTCTTCTCTTACGCACAGACAGTTTCGAGCTTTCCTTTAAGAGGTGGACAGTATGTACAAAGATATACCATTGCAGTGTAGTGTTAGGTGGTTATGCCATGTAAAGTGGCCGGAAAGATTTTTGGGATGCTTTAATGAAATTTCTTATCAGAAAAAGTCCAAGACTATCATGAGCTGGAGGACAGAGACTGGATTGTGAAATTTGTTTTTATCAGACATCACCAAACATATGAATGACCCTAATCTTCTCTTGCAAGGTGCATGAAAAACAGTAATGGATTTGTATGTTACTTGGAAGGCAATTGTTTCAGAGCTTGAAGTTTACTCAGCAGATATCAAAACTAGTTCTTTCCGATATTTAAAAAACTTAAAGAACTTATATGAAATTCATCCTGTCAACAATACCGATCTTCAGTTGTACAAACAAGAATTAAAGTCCGAGTTCTCAATCAGATTTCAAGATTTCCATTACATGG
>NC_090733.1:86661086-86668586 GCF_036898095.1 Palaemon carinicauda | reverse complement strand
TAAGAAAAGTGATGGACTCCTAAGGAGGCAGGATGTAACCCTGAACCCTACACTATAAAGACCACCCATTCGAAAGACTGTGATACAAGGGGAATAATAATAATAATAATAATAATAATAATAATAATAATAATAATAATAATAATAATAATAATAATAATAATAATAATAATAATAATAATCTCTGTTTAAAGGAGACAGATTATTAATAATAATCCTCGATAAAAAAGAATGCCCATTGAGAAAAAGAGGTAGATCCATAGAACTCACCAGTATTCTATTTATTAGGCTTAAGTGGTGTATAAAGTAGATAGAGCCGCTGGTCAAGTACGCCTGAATAGCAAAAGAAAAGGAAATACATCATTAAAATGCCTTTTTGTTGAGAAACTGAATCTCTTTTTAATAACATTGCAGTATTTTTAATCTTCTTTTCAAAACTAGGTCTGGCTTGGTATGATTTTGAACTATCTTTTAGAATATAAGTCAATAAGATACCAGTTAATTTTATGAAATGAGAATTCTAAAACAGTTCATGTAATTATCATTGCATCTTTTATGAAAACAAAATCTACAGTATTTCTCATCTTCATTATAAAACTATATATATATAATTATATATATATATATATATATATATATATATATATATATATATATATATATATATATATATATATATATATATATATATATATATATATACATCACTCGATAACAACTATCTTTTAGAATATAAATTAATAGGATACCAGTTGATTTTATGAAATAAGAATTCTAAAACAGTTCATCTAATTATCATTGCATCTTTTATGAAAACAGAATCACACAATATGATTTTAATATATTTTTCTTTTTTTAGAATATTATAAATTGATAGGATACCTTTTGATTAAGTGAAATGATATTTTCAAAGTATTGTACCCCGTTTGATTATACCTGCATCATTTGATCAGAGGACCATTCAAGTAAAATAGTACAGTGATACCTCGGTACTCGACCATAATCCGTTCGAGATCCGTGTTCGACCTCCGATTTGTTCGAGTACCGAATTTTTTTTCCCCATAAGAAATAATGGTATATATTCTATTCCGTTCCCAAGCACTCGAACAGGCCCAAAATATTAATAAAACGTGTACCTAAACAACAATAATTATCTAAATGTGTATGAAATTGGTCAGAAAATCCTATAAAACAATTTTAAACCATTTACTGTACTAAAATAAAACAATTTTAAACCATTTTCTGTACTGTAGTGAACATACCTTTGAGCAGCGGTTCGATGGCATACAGGGATGGATGTGGAGAGGATGGAAGGGGGAGGTTACTGCTTGGAAGGAGAGTCCCCTTCCATGATGTGGCGGGGTAGTTCTCCTTCAGGAGTTGTTTCTCTCTCCAATGAAAGGGTGGGCAGATCTATTTCAGGGGTTTCTTCTCTTCTTTGTCTCTTCTTTGGAGGAGAAACAGGCTTTGATGTAGCAGCTTTCTTTTCTTTTGTGAAAAACTGGTCTATTGTTAATTGTTTCTTCCTCCTCTGCAGTATTCTTCGAAAATGATACATGACACTATCATTAAACATATGCACTGCCCGGTTTGCTACTGCAATTTCTGGGTGGTATTTTTCAGCAAAAGCCTGCACATCTGCCCACTTGGAACAAATTTCATTGATGAGAGAACTTGGAACATCCTCCCTTACCTCATCCTCTTCTGAAGATTCCTGCTCCACAATCAGATCCTGCTGCTGTTGTTGTTGCAGGTGCAACAATTCCTCCACAGTCAACTCGGTAGAATGGCTTTCTACAAGCTCATCAATATCATCCTTGTCGACCTCAAGCCCCAAACTCCTGCCCATGACAACAATTTCCTCAACGACATCAGTGTCATCAGAAATTACAGGGGTAGCAGTGCTTGGACCCGCCTCTGGTTGGAAACCTTCAAACTCCCTCTCTGTGACACATGATGGCCACAGCTTACGCCAGGCAGAGTTCAATGTCCTATAGGTCACACCTCGCCAAGCTTGGTCAATCATGTTAACAGAGTTGAGGATGCTGAAGTGTTCCTTCCAGAATTCCTTTAGGGTCAACTTCGTGTCACTGGTCACTTCAAAACACTTTCTGAAAAGGGCCTTGGTATAGAGTTTTTTGAAGTTTGAAATGACCTGTTGGTCCATGGGCTGGAGTATGGGAGTAGTATTGGGGGGCAAGAATTTGATTTTGATAAAGCTGTATTCTTCTTTCAAGTCATCCTCGAGACCTGGAGGATGTGCAGGAGCATTGTCCATAACCAGAAGACATTTCATTGGCAAGCTCTTTTCAATGAGGTAAGCCTTAACCTGGGGGGCAAACACTTCGTTTATCCACTCAGTAAAGAATTGTCTTGTGACCCAAGATTTAGTGTTCGAGCGCCACATAACTGGTAGTGCACTTTTACAAATATTATTTCGTTTGAACACCCGGGGGTTGTCCGAGTGGTACACTAACAAGGGTTTGATCTTGCAATCGCCACTTGCATTTGCACACAGCAACAATGTTAGCCTATCTTTCATTGGCTTGTGACCTGGCATCTTCGTCTCGTCCTTGGTAATGTACGTATTGGCTGGCATTTTCTTCCAAAATAACCCAGTCTCATCACAATTAAAGACTTGTTGTGCGATCAAATTTTGTTCATTTATGTACCGATCGAATTCCCCCACGTATTTATCGGCTGCAATTTGATCCGAACTAGCTGCCTCCCCATGCCTAGTAACACGATGAATACCTGTTCTATTACGAAACTTTTCAAACCAACCCCTGCTCGCTTTAAATGTAAATGAATCACTTTCACTGGTACTCGGACTTTTCTTCACTAATTCTTCATAGATATGCAACGCTTTTTCACAAATGAACGCTTCACTAACACTTTCCCCGGCCAACTGTTTTTCTTTAATAAATATTAAAAGCAACTTTTCCATCTCCTCAATCACTTGTGGCCTTTGCTTAGTTACCGCCGTAACTCCCGTTGCAACATTCGCCTTCTTAATCATTTCTTTATGCTTTAAAAACGTAGAAATGGTCGACTTCGCCATTCCGTATTCTACCGCTAAATCGGACACTCGTACACCATTCTCATATTTCGCTATAATTTCCTTCTTCAACTCGATCGTTGTTCGCACTGTTTTCCTCTTCTCCTTCCCCTTAACACTCATTACTTTCTTGGGACTCATTATGAAAGCTAAAAAAGCAATTAAAAGCACTGAAAATCACTAAATCACAACGAATGCTGATCGCGCGTTGTCTGAGTGACGCTCTCGAGAGAACTGATGCTTCCCGAACAAGCGAGAGTGGCCGAGATGGCGCGATCATCACAAAGCCCATGCGGTCGTCACGTGTTCGGCTGGTCGAGTACCGAATTTTTGGTCGAGCACCGCAGCAAAAATTTCTCGAAAATTTTGGTCGAACTCCGAATTGTTCGAGTATAGAGTCGTTCGACTACCGAGGTATCACTGTATCTCTAAGATTATGAACCGGCATTCCGTTATTAAAGACATCTCCCTCAGGAACTTCTAAATAATTTTCAGTGCATTATTGTGTATGATTATAATAGAAAAGAATCGACTTGAAAATGACTCAACGAGAATTATTGTGTAATATCAATCTTACTGTAAGCAAAGGTCAAGGAAAACTCGAAATGGTATTAATAAGTCAAATAGAGACTCGGAATTTTTAGTAATAAATGTTTTTTCAATGGATTTCTTTAAGCCCCTCGGGTAAAAAAAAAAAATCTTAATTAATAACTGATAAAGATTTTCCTTTCTAGTGTACAAATGTGGCAGTATTATCGTTCAGTGAAATAGTTATAATGTTAAGAGGGAAGGAAAAAATTTATCTTACTATTAAAAGAAAATAAATATACCAAGAATTGAAGGACGTACACTTCGTTAATACATCATTATATTTTCTGGGAAAATTAAATAGATAAAGAAATTCTATTCAATAACTGTCAAAGAAATTGAGGAATACTTAATTTTTATTTCTACAGGATTGATTAAGCAATATATTTTCAATAGAGGATGATACAAATAAGGAAATATTCAATGATTATCAAAGTGAAGAGCAAACTTTAGTTAATATTTCTGTTATTAACCCACATAATTATGAAATGGTACACAACTGTACCATAACAGTTAATTTATATTGATTATTTATAGGTCCTTTTAATCAGTCATTCTCTTGTTTGAGGGTACACCCAGGAAAACTATTTTATTTGCTTCCATATTTCTTTTTCTCACTGGGCTATTTTCCCTGTCGGAGCCCTTGAGCTTAAGGCATCCATATTTTCCAACCATGCTTGTACCGTAGTAAGTTATAATGATAATATATATATATATATATATATATATATATATATATATATATATATATATATATATATATATATATATATATGCTACCTCTACCTATCTGTCTATCTATTCATCTATCTATCTATATTATATTATATATATATATATATATATATATATATATATATATATATATATATATATATATATATATATATGTATATTTATATATAAATAGATAGATAGATAGATAGATGGATAGATAGGCAGATAGATAGAGGTAGCATGTTCTAAGCCATTCCATACACATTTTGTTACATTAATAATATGACCGTAATTCTGTATACTCAATCACAAGAGCTCAACTGTTATAAGTCACGACGTATTATTTCATTATAAAGGGGTGTTAATTTCATATTCGTATGAATAATAGGTCAATACTTTTGAAGAGTACTGTACCAACCGTGTGTCACACGATCGTACATAATTCATTTTGTATACATTATGGTTGTATCTTCGCTCTTCCCTCGCACTAAAAAGAACCAGAATAAACATGTTTGCGTTTTTGCTATGTAACATTGTCTGTTTCTCGAACATGAAATTTCCTGTTGCCTCGAGGTTTTGTATATAAAGGAGTGTTCTATAATAAATTAACTCAGTTGCTTTCATACTGCCTTTGAGTTCACAACCTTCTCTCGCCCATCACAGTACCATATTCGAAAATTTCTATATATTATATCTTTTCAAGATAATGTGCAAAATATCGGGCAACAATATATGGAAATTATTTTTCTAATGTAAAAATGCTACGGAATAAATCGCTTTACAGAACATGAAATCAACTATTGCCAATTTTTATGTCATAGTTTAAAGGGAAAGAACAAGAGATTTTTACAAACATTCGTTTTTTAGCTTAGTATTCTTTCCATCAGTTCTAGAATTAACTTTTGTTCCTGAATGTCACTTTAGAACGAATATTACTCATCCAAGACAGTTTTCTAATATGTAACATTAAAACCGGATATCGATCAAAAGTACAATAATGCAATGAGTTTATGATTTTCTTAAAACAATAAAATTTAATTCATTGATTAATATTTCTATTCACCCTATTTGCAATTCTATACAATCAGAGTTATGCTTAATATAAAAACAGATTCTAAGTAATATACTACAGTCTATTTTTTATAGCGGTGCATATTTGCACTGACTCACAGGGTTGCCCTTTTAGCTCGGAAAGGTTCCTGATACATGATTGGTTGAAAGTATTTTTGTCCGAACACCTTCATTGTTTTTAAATAATTACCAAGTAATGTGAATTAAAACTTATTTTTTAACTTATATTTCTCCGTCAGATATATGTTTTGTCAATAAACAATGTGAAAGAGTAAACATATTATAAAGTATCGTCACGGTAAGTCTAAATTTAATAACACAATCCGCCGAAGACTACGACAGCAGCTTATGTTCGGATGCACGCTTTGTAATTTTGTAATTTTCCACATATTTTAACACAAATTGGAATACATTACACTGCATAAGTTAATCATGGTATTATAAAGTTTCTTTGAATTCCAAAATTTACCAAAAAAAATCGAATTAATAAAACCCGATATTTGTGAAAACTTATGGGGAGGTAAAAGAACAGCCTGCAGCGGCCTGGCGGGAAAACAATCCCTACTGATTGCCATAGACGCATGTTTTTTTTTGTTTTTTTTCGTAATAGAGTTATGCCTATTCCTTTCAGTTTAAATAGGCTTGCATTTTCTCTCTTCGTAATATTTTCCTTAGTATTTTCCCACATTCCTGTTCCTCACCTAATATCTATCTATTTTCCCCGATATCCCTTCTTTCATATATGGTATATCCGAACTACGATTCCTTATTTCTTATCCTCTGTGGAAAGTGTTGGCTTGAAGGGAAGCGCGTACTAGTCTCATTAAAATAGTGTAGAGGCGAGAATAAAAAAAAATACTATGCTTAGTTTTATTTGATATAATGTGAGCTACTGAACAGGTTTACAGAATAGGCTATACTTGTTACACAGCATAAAATTTATGTTGTTTTTATTATTTACATACTTACTGACGTAAGGTACAAAACATAAGGAATCGTAGTGCGGATATCCCATATAATATATGAAAGAAGGGATATCGGGGAAAATAGATAGATATTAGGTGAGGAACAGGAATGTGGAAATATACTAAGCAAAATATCACGAAGAGAGATAATGCAAGACTATTTAAGCTGAAAGGAATAGGCCGAACTATATTACGAAATAAAAACTACGTCTATGACAGTCAGAAGGGATTGTTTTCCCGCTAGACCGTTGCAGGCTGCTTTTTTACCTCCCCATAAGTTTTCTCAAATATTGGGTTTTATTAATTCCATGTTTTTGGTAAATTTTGATATTCAAAGAAAGTTTATAATAACATGTTTAACTTATGCTGACTGTAATTTATCCCAATTTGTGTTAAAATATGTGAAAATTACAAAATTACAAAGCGTGCATCCGAACATAAGCTGCTGTCGTTGACTTCGGCGGATTGTGTTATTAAATTGAGACCTACCATAACGATACTTAATAATATATTTATTCTATCACATTTTTTATTGACAAAATGTATATCTGATGGAGAAATATAGGTTAATAAATAAGTTTCAATTCACATTACTTGGTAATTATTTGAAAACAATGAAGGTGTTCGGACAAAAATACTTTCAACCAATCAGGTATCAGGAACCTATCCAAGCTAAAAGGGCACCCCTGTGAGTCGGTGCATATATGCACCGCTATGAAAAATAGACTATAGAATCTGTCGTGAATTTTTCTCCGACTTATTGAAATTAATGATTCTAGGCCCGATGGAATGGGCCGATGACAAGACCTTGAAGAGGTTTGTTTTCCAAAACTATTCATGATTCAATAAAATATGATCACAATTATAAGTTTATTACTAAAATGATCATTTGATAAAGAAAAAACACACAATAACACTTCAGACAAATTGAAAGTTATATCTGTCACCCTTAGGGGGTATGCAACATGTGCTCATGAAACACACGAGTCCACGTTGGACTAAATAAGACTAAGTTTCGAAAGGATAACAACAAATCTATGGTAAATCACATACCAAAGCCTACAGGCATTATTTGAGGCATAAAACTAATCCCCAGTCCCA
>NC_090733.1:86651086-86656086 GCF_036898095.1 Palaemon carinicauda | reverse complement strand
GCATAATATATACAAAATAATTTATGTAAGATCGTGTGACACAAGGCTGGTACATGGATCCCCCCCTAAAAATGACATACTGTACATGTTAAATAGGGCACCCTGATCTAGAGAGGCGAACTGTAGGCGGGTCATCTGGAAGAAGATAAGCAGGTTTTAGACGATCAATGGAGACCCAGTCTTCTTTGCCACGAATGTTTAGTAGGAATGGTTTCGGACTGCATTGGATCACAAGGAAAGGGCCCGTTTAAGGGGGCGTTAGCGGTGGCTTGCTAGTGTCGTTGCGCAGGAAGACGTGCGTTGCAGATTGCAAGTCCATTAGTATGTGATGCTTCGCTGGGGGCTTGTAAGTCTGGCGGCACAGAGTAATTTTTCCCACGACGTGACGTATGCACTAGAGATCGTCGGAAGAGGTTGTAGAAGGAAAAAATTCGGCAGGGACGACCAACGGGTCGCCATACACCATTTCAGCTGCTGAGACGTCGAGGACGTCTTTAGGAGTGGTCCTTAGTCCCAGGAAAACCCAGGGAAGCTGAGTAAACCAGTTGCAGTCCTTGCAGCGGGATATCAAAGCTGCTTTGAGGGTGCGATGAAAACGTTCAACCATTCCATTGGCAGCGGGGTTGTAGGCCATTGTCTGATGTAGGGTGATGCCCAGGAGATTCGCTAATGACGTCCACAATTGAGAGGTGAAAGTGGTTCCCCTGTCAGAAGTAATACGCTCAGGGATACCGAATCTTGAAATCCATCCAGAGAGTAAAGCCGATGTACATGAGGCGGACGTTGCAGTTTCCATGGGAATGGCTTCAGGCCAACGGGTGGAGCGGTCGATGACGGTAAACAGGTAACGATGTCCTTGTGATGTGGGTAGGGGGCCGACAACGTCGACGTGAATGTGTACGAAACGACGCAGAGGTTGAGGAAAGTTGCCCACTCCTGAATCCGTGTGTCGATGTACTTTGGAAGTTTGGCAAGAAGTACAGGCGTGGACCAAATCCTTAGCATCCTTAGAAATGCCGTGCCAAATGAACTTTGCCTTCAGCAGCTGTGCAGTAGAACGGCACAAGGGATGTGAAAGGCCGTGAATGAAATCAAACACCTGTCGGCGCATGGGAGCAGGAATCCAAGGTCGCGGTCTATCAGTACTGACGTCACAGAGGAGTGTGGTGTTGGAGTCTTCGAGGGGAAAGTCTTCCCAATGGAGGTTCGTGCAGGATGTCCTACAAGCTTGATACTCTGGATCCTGTCGTTAGGCTTCAGCCAGGGCGTTGTAATCCAATCCCAGTTGAACGGCAGCCAACGTGTTTCTTGATAGGGCATCGGCAACGGGATTCATTTTCCCAGGGACGTATTGAAGGGTGCAATTGTATTCAGCCACATCGTAGAGATGTCGGCGTTGCTGGGCGGACCAGGCATCAGACTGTCGAGTGAAGGCGTGCACCAGAGGCATGTGGTCTGTGCGAATGACGAAGGGCGTACCTTCTAAGAAATGGCGAAAGTGACGGACAGCCAAGTGCACCGCCAGCAATTCTCGATCGAAGGTAGAATAACCCGATTCTGCCTTGGACAGTTTTCTGCTGAAGATGGCCATTGGGCGGGGCGACCCGTTGACCACCTGCTCGAGTACTGCACCAATAGCGACGTCGCTGGCATCGGTAGAGAGAAAGAGAGGGGCATGTGGGATAGGAAAAGTGAGAGCCGCAACAGTTGATAGGGCCTTCTTTGCATTGCAGAAGGCTGCTTCTTGAAGGGGACCCCACTTCAGGTCCTTTGGCTTGCCCTTGAGGGAGGCGTAGAGGGGAGCAAGAGTGGCGGCAATGGCTGGCAGAAAACGGTGATAATAGTTGATCATGCCCAAGAATTCCTGCAGAGCTTTGACGGTTGAGGACGCGGGGAAGTTCTGAACGGCTGCTACCTTCTCAGAGAGGGGATGGACTCCTTCAGGAGTGATACGGTGCCCTAAGAACGACACTTCGTTGGCGCCAAAAGTACACTTGTCGTACCAGACTACAATGCCGTTTTGTTGCAGGCGGTCGAGCACGATGCGCAGGTGACGGAGGTGTTCCTCTTTTGAGCAGGAGAACACAAGTATGTCGTCCACATAACATACACAGAAAGGGAGGTCCCCTAAGATGCCATCCATGAGACGTTGAAACGTTGCCCCAGCATTACGAAGGCCAAAGCAGGAGTAATTCAAGGTGTATGTTCCAAACTGAGTGGTGATGGCGGTCTTGGGGATGTCTTCTGGGTTCATAGGCACCTGAAAATACCCCTTCAGGAGGTCGAGCGTAGAGAAAACCTTTGCTTTGTGCAGGTAGGAGGTCACGTCGGCAATGTTTGGGAGGGGGTAGTGATCCGGTTTTGTTTGCATGTTCAGGCACCTGTAATCCCCGCACGGACGGAGGAAGCCGTATTTCTTCAGAACGATGTGTAATGGTGACGACCATGGGCTGGAGGCCTTTTGGCAAAGGCCCATTTCCTCCATTTCGGCGAACGTCTGTTTGGCGGCTGCCAATCGTTCAGGTGCCAGACGTCTAAATTTTGCGAAGACTGGGGGTCCTGTCGTCTTGATATGGTGATAACTACCGTGCTTGGCAGTAACCGTGGGCGTTTGGCGAAGTTCTAGACGGAAAACTTCTGGGTACAACGTGAGGAAGTGGGCGTAGGCATCCGTGGGTGCGCTGATGTGGAGAGCGAGGTTAGAGGGGGCGGGTTGAAGAGGTGTCGACAAGTACGAGTCTGCGTTGACCAATCGTCGGTGGGCGACATCGACCAGAAGGTGGAAATGAGAGAGGAAATCCGCACCGAGGATTGGTATTGTGACGTCAGCAACGAGAAACTTCCAATTGAATTTACCGTTTCCGAACGATAATGTGAGGTTCTCGTAACCGTAGGTGGGTATCGCAGATCCGTTGACAGCTACCAAGCGGACGTCGGCAGATGTAGACAGACTACGTCGTGCCTTGAAGAGTTTCCTTGGCAAAAGAGAACGACAAGCACCCATGTCTACCAAAAATCGCACCCCCGTTCCTGCATCCTGTAAAAAGAAAAGATTAGAAACACGGGAGGCCACCGCCACGAGCGATGGCCTACTTACACGTTTTTTGGCCACTGACAATCCTTGGCACATTTCTTCGCGGTTGCCCCGAATCTGAAGTGGTAGTAGCAAAACTGTGGCGGATGGGAGGTAGTAAGTGGTTGTAGAAGTCATTCGTTGGGGCGTGAGCGATTGGTGGGTGGTGGGCGTCTTTGTCGCTGCTTCAGCACATCACGGGGTAGGCGTGTATGTCTTACGGCATTCATGTCAGCTTCGGTTGACGTTGAATAGGCATCCTCTTCGTCAGGGGTGGAGGCGTTGATGGAGGTCTTGAAGTGGCTGTCCGTAAGGGCGTCGGCTTTGGTCATCATGTCCTTTATGGGTAAACTATCAACATCGGGTATGGCAGCGCGTACAGGTTCGGGTAAACAGCGTATCTAATTGGCACGGAGTAGGTTCACCTCACTAGGAGATCCGTCTGCGGCAGGTTGAAGGCGAGCGATACTGGTCATTTCCCTGAGGGCAAGCGAAGCCCTTTGGTCCCCCAATGGTTGTTGCGAGAGCTGAAAAAGCTTTGCTAACGGGCGGCTGGCGACGGCGAGTACTGCTGCAGAAGGTATGTTTTGAGGGAGTCATACGCTATTGGGGTGTCTCCTTGTTCACAAAGCCAGTCGGATATTTCTGGGAAGGTGTCCTCGGGTATCGCCGCGAGAACATAATCCGCTTTGGTGGTTGAGCGAGTTACGCCGTTGATGCGAAACTGGACTTCTGCGCGCTGAAACCAAGCAAACACCTCTCCGCTGGCAAACGATGAAAGTTTGAATGGAGCGGCCGCAGCACCAACTGCCATAGAGTCCGTCATAGTACCAACGATGGAGGGGCTAGGGGGTGAGGGTGGAAGGTGGTGGGAGCGAGTCGACTTCCGGGGTCACCAATGTGCCAGCCGAGAGAGGGTTGTGAACTCAAAGGCAGGATGAAATCAACTGAGTACTTTATTAAGGAACACTCTCCTTTATATACAAAACCTCAAGGCAACAGGAAAATACATGTTCGATAGAGTGACAATGTTACAGAAGAAAACCGGAGACATGATTATTCAGGTTCTTTTTAGTGCGAGGGAAGAGCGCAGATACAAGCATAATATATACAAAATAATTAATATACGATCATGTGACACACGGTTGGTACACTTTAGTGTTCCTTTCCAGTATGTTTTTATGAGTCAGTCTTTTTTAAGGCATTCATGTATTTCCAGAACATGTGCTATTCCGTCGCCCTTGCATAATTTAAGGTGCCACCTTTATCCTCTCAAAAAGAAGAACTATGATACACCATCCTTTTCCTTTTTATCTTTTTTTTTTTTCTTCTTCTTGCTGGATGGTTTTGCCAGCGAGTAACCAAAGTAAATTTCTGCTCAACCGATCTTCCATTGTTGCAAAATCTGAACGCCGAGGATGATCTGGTCTCATTCATTATTGCCATTCTATTTTAGATTGAGGATGTTAAACATAACTAATGGACAGAGCTCTCACAAATGCTTGGCCATTTTTTCTTTTGTACTTATTTCACACAAGTTGGGAAGAAGTTGCTTGAATACATATATATATATATATATATATATATATATATATATATATATATATATATATATATATATATATATATATATATATATATACTGTATAATAACCTTATAAATCGAATGTTGGGTTGATGTTATTATAATTGTGTACGACGAATACTCATTAACTGTTTTTTGTTTTTCATGAAATTAATTATGTTTTCCTTTATCCAACGTATGTATAGGTGTTCTATGATAGTGGTATAATACTTCCCCAGTAGCCAACTTACGGAGGATATACATTCGATGAGAGAAATTACGCTGTCATCCTTATTGCTTTTGCCTTTGACGTCAGCGTACGCTGCTCCTTCTGCTGATGGGCAGCATTGCGGTTTGTCTAAT
>NC_090733.1:86641086-86648586 GCF_036898095.1 Palaemon carinicauda | reverse complement strand
GGCAACAATTTTGAAAACTTTATGCCTGTAAAAATGTAGCGGAGGAAATCATACAAGGAATCACTGAATGAATATGTCAGTAAGTGTATGTTGCAGATTAGAGTAATATGTTTGTTATCCGGCTGCCTACGTATCATTTACTTAAAAGTATATACCTTTTTTTTTTTATTGCGTGGGAGGTGGAATGATTAATAATCATTTGGATTTGAATCTAACTACTTCACAGTTTTTGAACTTTTTTCTGTTTGATAAGTACAAATTTCAATATAGATGACTAAGTAGACCATTTTTTTTTTTTTACGAAGAGTACGAATAAAAACTTAAAGTAATAGTTGGGATGCTGAGCTTGAATATTGTTTCCCAGGAATTTCAAAAACAGTCTAAACGCTAAAACCATATATAGAAAAGAATATTTTTTGCAACATTTTTAAAACAAGGCAGCTACTTCTATTCACGAGTGTTAGAAATACTGATTAGCAATTCCCGATAAAGCTCTCAATTCAATTTGCCAAGATTTCTATATATCAGGTTGTTAATTTACAACATGTTAGTTAATATTGGAATGGCATTGCATCAGTTTGGTTGGATCATCAGTATTTTCCTAGGCGAAAACATTCATGGTAACTTTAACGTGTACCAATTTCACTCGAGTTTCTTTTCAGGAATAAAGTCATATTTATAAAGAGACGGAATACATGTAACGGTGAAGAGAGAAAACAATTCTAATGTTATTGTTGAAGCTATGTATTGCCCAATTAATTATTTGCTGAACATTTGCTCAGTACCTTTAATATATATTATAATAGAATACGTGCACATGAGAGAGAGAGAGAGAGAGAGAGAGAGAGAGAGAGAGAGAGAGAGAGAGAGAGAGAGAGAGAGAGAGAGAGAGAGAGAGAGATTATTATGATAATTCCCTAAAATATTTTAACAAGTAAGGTTTGTTACTTCAAAACATACACACGAAAAAGGAAGGGTAATAAATTGCTTATTCTTTTTCTATATTGAAATGGGAATTACACTGATGAAAATAAATTATTTAAATTTGAACCAGGAAAAGTTTTTAGACAGGTCGATTTCTGTTTGTTGTTATTAAAATTCAGATACAGAAATAGCCAAAGACTGAAGTTGGATTCAAACTTATTAAACGAGAACGAATCACTTTTGTATCTTTGCATCCTTATTAGGACTCCTTAACTGTATTGAAAGTCCTTCTAATTAAGAAAAGTACCACTCACATACTTTCTTTTCATTCATTTCCACAATAACATTGTTATACAGGGAAAGTTTTTTTTTCCTTTATAATTGGGAAAATATTAGATTATACTAAAAAAGTACAATAAAAGTAACATTTATAATCAAACCTTGACAAAAATCGTATCATTACAGCAAACCAAATATTTATTAATTGATGGTGAAAGATTGGAATAAAAAAAAAAACTTGTATGTCAACAAGAGAGAGAGAGAGAGAGAGAGAGAGAGAGAGAGAGAGAGAGAGAGAGAGAGAGAGAGAGAGAGATTTCTAATTATCTACCTCATCATCATAACTGCTAGCTCCCAATTAAGGCATCGGTTGCCTAGATGCATCTTCTCCAGCTATCTCTATCCAGAGCGTCCTTCCTCCTCATATCTTTCCTCCTCCAAATTCACATTCACTCCATCATGCAACAGAATTCTTCACCACTTCTGGCTCTTTCACCTCATTCTCACCATTGTTTGATTCAAACCCGTACCATATTCTTGAGTCTCTTCTCGTTTTACTAATATTCAATTTTCAGAAATCTCTAATATATTAATTTATCATCTTCTGGCGTAATGACATATTGAAGTTCTGGTTTACATTGATGTTCGATCGTCCATCATTGGTTCATATGTTTCTAAACCATACTACATCAATGGTTTGATTTTGGTGTAGGAAACAAGTATTAAATTTTTTTTTTTATTATTATAATTCTTTATCGTTCAGACCTCTTGTGCCACCACCGGAACTGCTTTTAGCCTTTTCTCATTCGATTTTCAGTATCCTCTTCGCACTCTCACTTATTGCTTCAAGTAGACTCGATGTTTTGGAATGTTTAAACTGTTTTAAATCTAGGTGTTTTCTATCTTGCCATAATTCTCAAGTCCCTCGTGGCTTTCTTTGCTTAATAATTTTGGATATGAAAGATTTTGATAATCGTCAAATAAGGTTAATGATACGAACTTTTTTTTTTTTTTTTAGTTTTCCTTACCCCCCCCCAAAAAAAAAAAAAAAATCTTACGTTCACTTTTGAACTCTGAAAAAGTGGAAGGAGTTTGAGATTAGTCACGTGACGTTCTACTCATACGACCGGTCATCGTAGTTCATGCCACAGTCACTTATAAAGGCCCAATGTCTTAAAATGTACATTTGCATGCTGTTGATGCTATGTTGCCCCTTACTGTACAAAATAAAGACTCCAGCCCTTTTATAAATGGCAAATAAATCTCTATGGGATCTTGCCGACATGCGAGTTTATGTGTAAAACTTTTTTTTGTTTTCCGAGTTATACTCTAGTCTATAATTGTAGCTTCGCCGACATTTCACGTAATCTACTTGTCAGGCAAAAGATTTCTTTATGAGCAAAACAAGTATTCATTTGCCAACAAATAATAACGCAGGCAACGATGGACTTATATTTGCTTTTTTAGTGTGACGACTCCAAGAAGTTGAAAACTTTCATAGAAGTTTTCGTATTAGATGAGAATGTAATTGATATTACCTTCATTTTGAGATTTTGAGCCTAATTTGGATTGAATATTGGATAGAGTAAACAAATGATTATGAATAAACGATATTATAAGATGACGGTCATTGTGCTTACCCTATAGAAATCAAAGTTATTCCAATTCTTTAGAGGATATTTCAGTTGAGCGTTTCTTAGCGTGAACTTCCTAAAGCAATGTTAACTTTGAAATAATTGACTTTAATTCCTCTGAAAAAAAATAAAAAAATCGAGAAATCTGATGTTATTTATCTACTTTAGAAATTTCATTTATATTATGCTTAACATTTTTACAATTAACTGTAATGATACTACTATTACTATTGTGTTTATTGTAATATTCTTCAGTAATAATATATAAATTATGTTGACCATATCTATCTATCTATCTAATTATATATATATATATATATATATATATATATATATATATATATATATATATATATATATATATATATATATATATATATATATATATATATATACATACAGGAAGGCTGGGGCATCTGGAACGCCGTAGATTTAGTATAAATAGGATGGAAAAAAGCCAGCGTAGCATCATACATTTATTTTCCGAATTTTCGAGACTTTGGGTCTCATCATCAGGGCTGTAAAATATACAAAATATACAAATTAAAAAAGACTAAGTATTAATATTAATATAAGTAGAACAACGTAAAAGTTAAATATAATCATTTAAAAAAATGAACTGGAAAAAAAAGAATATATATATAAAATTAAAAAGTGAAGAATGCTCAAAGTACCTATCTTTATGGAGCTAAAAAACTGAGTGACGTTGTCCGGTTTGGAAAGGAGGACGTCAATTATGCTATATATAGAATTGTGGAAGAAGTCTGACCATTTAATGGGGGCACAAGCTGTTTGATTTCTAACGACTCCAAAACAGAGAGAGAATAGTCATTGGGCGCTTGGGTGACAATGTGAAAATCCTTATATGAAAATTATGTTTTACATTTATTACAATGTTCTCGTATGTTGGAAAATTCTTTCGTTTTCAAAGTACATCCCGTATGGTGACTGACTCCAAGATGAGAATCGATTCTGACTTTGAGCGATCTTTTGGTGGCTCCCACGTATTTCCCGATCTTACATTTCGGGCAAATAGCCTAAAGCAATTTACGACCAAAGACCGCATCAAAGTCGGAAGTTTTTTTTTTTTTTTTTTTTTTTTTTGTGGGAGAACAAAGAACCCAGAGTTTTAGGATTTTTTTCTATTAACTTAAGCTTCAAAGGCAGAAAAGTTTTTTTGAATGACTTTTTGTATTTGCACCTTAAATGTGTTAGAATGAATTAAAGGTATAGAGGCATATATTGATAATATAGGCACGTTCGGTGCAAGTTGACATGGCTGAAATTTATCATTTAAAAAGTTATTGACATATTTCAAGAGTAAGGCTGGAGGATACAAATTGTTTTTAAAAAACTGAAGTAAAAATTGGATTTCATTATGGAAGTTATGCCAGTTGGAAGATAACGTATAAGCACGGTGTAACAGCGTGGAAATACTATTTAATTTAAATATCATGGAACAACTGCTATATGTAATAACTGTTTTCCTTTCTTTCGTAAAGATGATTATATGTTACTAAAAACCTTATCCAATAACCCAGACATTGTCATAACCAGACTGGATAAGGGAAGAGGCACGGTGAAAATAAACATTAAATGGTCAGACTTCTTCCATAATTCTATATATAACATAGTTGACGTCCTCCTTTCCAAACCGGACAACGTCACTCAGTTTTTTAGCTCCATAAAGATAGGTACTTTGAGCATTCTTCACTTTTTAATTTTATATATATATATATATATATATATATATATATATATATATATATATATATATATATATTCTTTTTTTCAGTTCATTTTTAAAATGATTATAATCAACTTTTACGTTATTCTACTTATATTTATATTAATACTGAGTCTCTTTTAATTTGTATATTTTGTATATTTTACAGCCCTGATGATGAGACCCAAAGTCTCGAAAATTCGGAAAATAAATGTATGATGCTACGCAGGCTTTTCTCCATCCTATTTATACTATATATATATATATATATATATATATATATACATATATATATATATGTGTGTATATATATATATATATATATATATATATATATATATATATATATATATATATATATATATATATATATATATATATATACTTATGAAGCTGGTGAAGTGTAGAGTAAATATTGTACTTTATTTATGATTTATTTATGTTTTCATGTGTGCCTTGAAGAGGTTAGCCAGCTCTTAAGATGAGTTCCTCTCGTATATGTTTATGATTTTTATTTAAGTTACGTAACACTTACGTTGTTAATTTCATTGTATTCTGGATTCAAGTGACTATACGTAAATTTACATTATTTTTTAGAAGTAACTTTTTATTTCAAATATTTTGTTACAAAGTCTTACGTAATTTGTTTGAGAGAGTTATGTGACCATACGAGATAGGAACAAGGGCTTATGTAATGATATTTTATATTTTTATGAGGTATTGTGTCATGTTTGAGAGAAAATTACTAATTCTTCTATGGCATGTGCTTTGGGAGGATTTCAAAGATTCTAGTGTTAGGTTGTATCTTTTTCTAAATATTTCGAGGACAAAGGTTGGCGGAGCTACTGAGAGATTTTGTCTCCCTATTGCGTGGGTACGCACCAGTGAGATTAATTTTTGTCAACCTTGCAGCCTTGTTCCAATCCCCTAGCTTCCAGATCTTGGTGACCGGGATCTGCTGGAAGTAGCAAAGTCTTATATATGCATCCCCCAGGGCTGCATAGCGGCAGTAGAGAAGCAGCTGTCCCTAACACTCTCTCAGTACCTATAGTGTGTCATCTCCAAAGTGATTATGTGCCCAAACGTAAACAGTGTGTTGGAACGTACTGAAAAAAAACGCCAGTTGATCTTAAATTTATCATGTTGGGGTGAATGTAGGCATTGTGTAAAGTTTTGTAACTGGCCCTTGTATCGTGATCGGGTAATCTATTTTCATTAAGTATCAAACTTGAATGTTGTATTTAGATTAAATTTTAAGTAAAACAAGTGATTGTATAATTTTCATAAGTATTATTTCTTTTGATTTAGTCTAAGGTTTATTCAGATTTAATATTTCATGTCAAGTGAAGATTGTAACATTTTCGTCTTAATCTAAGTTTGTTTCAGACTTAATATTTCGAGTGATTTATTTGTTTTTTCGTAAATTCTTTTCAAAGTGTTGTAATTTATATAGAATATTTTTATTTTTGTGAATAGTTTATTATTTCACTCATGATTGTTTATTACATAATCGCTCGTATCTTGTAAAGAATCGAAGTAAAATAACCTATTTTACTTCGATTCTTTACAAGATACGAGCGAGTATGTAATAAACAATTATGAGTTGAACAAGTCTTAAGAATAATCACACACTTTTGATTTGAGTGTACTTAAGAGACCTTTGGATATTCTGCATATTGTGTATTGCTGTCTGGTAGTTGTATAACTGTCTCAGAGTTCCGACATTAATATTTCCAAGCGTAACAGATTCAATTTAAAAGCAAACAGGTGAGTTTGGAACTTGAGAGGTTGTTATATATATATATATATATATATATATATATATATATATATATATATACATATATATATATATATATATATATATATATATATATATATATATATATATATGTATATATATATATATATATATATATATATATATATATATATTTATATGTATATATATATATATATATATATATATATATATATATATATATATATATATATATATATATATATATATATATATATATATATATATGTATATATATATATATATATATATATATAGATATATGTATATATATAATAGATATATATATATATATATATATATATATATATATATATATATATATATATATATATTTATATAATAACTTTGATTCCCGGAGTTATATACGTATTTGTGCAATCACACGCTTCAGTAAATACAGGAACAACCTTTTTCCCAGATAATGGAACTTTCTATAATATGCCAATGGATACTTCATCAATTCCATTCAGGAAATATAACAGTTGTGAACTAATAATAATGATATATCTCTTTAATGACAAGTGAAGGGCACATTGGCAGCATTGCAGACTTAAGACATCAGTTAAGTCTTTGAATAACTTATCTTTAATGAAGAGATAATTTTGTCATCGAAAGTTCCTGCAGAATCCATCCTGTAAAAGGATAATG
This sequence comes from Palaemon carinicauda, assembly GCF_036898095.1. Taxonomy (NCBI): domain Eukaryota; kingdom Metazoa; phylum Arthropoda; class Malacostraca; order Decapoda; family Palaemonidae; genus Palaemon; species Palaemon carinicauda. The sequence goes on along the minus strand of NC_090733.1, from coordinate 86,641,571 downwards.
GACCCAAGTTGGATTCATGAAGGAGGAAATTGACCGAATGAGAGAATATGAAGCTTTTGGGCTTTTGCCTTCATCTCTTATTAGTTAATTGACGTGTAAGGAAGAGAACGGATCTAGGCGGTGTGTAGTTAGAAAAGAAGGCTTTAAGTGGCTAAGAGATTTGAACTTATGAATGGATTGTTGAATCAGCTTTGACCAAAGTGAATCATTTTTATGTTCAAAAGTTTTAAAGGCCACCGTGGATGATGAATGGCAGGTTAGAAAAGAAGGCTTTAAGTGGCTAAGAGATTTGAACTTATGAATGGATTGTTGAATCAGCTTTGACCAAATTGAATAATTTTTATGTTCAAAAGTTTTAAAGGCCACCGTGGATGATGAATGGCAGAGGCAAGGGACGTTTATATATATATATATATATATATATATATATATATATATATATATATATATATATATATATATACACACATATATATATATATATA
>NC_090733.1:86632974-86638086 GCF_036898095.1 Palaemon carinicauda | reverse complement strand
ATCATTTAAAAATGAACTGGAAAAAAGAATATATATATATATATATATATATATATATATATATAAAATTAAAAAGTGAAGAATGCTCAAAGTACCTATCTTTATGGAGCTAAAAAACTGAGTGACGTTGTCCGGTTTGGAAAGGAGGACGTCAACTATGCTACATATAGAATTGTGGAAGAAGTCTGACCATTTAATGTTTATTATCACCGTGTCTCTTCCCTTATCCGGTCTGGTTATGACAATGTCTGGGTTATTGGATAAGGTTTTTAGTAACATATAATCATCTTTACGAAAGAAAGGAAACCAGTTATTACATATAGCAGTTGTTCCATGATATTTAAATCAAATAGTATTTCCACGCTGTTACACCGTGCTTATACGTTATCTTCCAACTGGCATAACTTCCATAGTGAAATCCAATTTTTACTTCAGTTTTTTAAAAACAATTTTTATCCTCCAGCCTTACTCTTGAAATATGTCAATAACTTTTTAAATGATAAATTTCAGCCACGTCAACTTGCACCGAACGTGCCTAAATTATTAATATATGCCTCTATACCTTTAATTCATTCTAACACATTTAAGGTGCAAATACAAAAAGTCATTAAAAAAACTTTTCCGCCTGTGAACCTTAAGTTAATAGAAAAAAAATCCTAAAACTCTGGGTTCTTTGTTCTCCCACAAAGATAAACTTCCGACTTTGATGCGGTCTTTGGTGGTATATTGCTTTACTTGCCCGAAATGTAAGATCGGGAAATACGTGGGAGCCACCAAAAGATTGCTCAAAGTCAGAATCGATTCTCATCTCGGAGTCAGTCACCGTGCGGGATGTACTTTGAAAACGAAAGAATTTTCCAACATAAGAGAACATTGTAATAAATGTAAAACATCGTTTTCATATAAGGATTTTCACATTGTCACCCAAGCGCCCAATGACTATTCTCTCTCTGTTTTGGAGTCGTTAGAAATCAAACAGTTTGTGCCCCCATTAAATGGTCAGACTTCTTCCACAATTCTAAATATAGCATAATTGACGTCCTCCTTTCCAAACCAGATAACGTCACTCAGTTTTTTAGCTCCATAAAGATAGGTACTTTGAGCATTCTTCACTTTTCAATTTTATATATATATATATTCTTTTTATTCCAGTTCATTTTTTAAATTATTATATTTAACTTTTACGCTGTTCTACTTATATTAATATTAATACTGAGTCTTTTTTAATTTGTATATTTTGTATAATTTACAGCCCTGATGATGATACCCAAAGTCTCGAAAATTCGGAAAATAAATGTATGATGCTACGCTGGCTTTTCTCCATCCTATTTATACTAAATCTACGGCGTTCCAGATGCCCCAACCTTCCTGTATGTATATATATATATATATATATATATATATAGATATGGTCAACATAATTTATACATTATTACTGAAGAATATTACAATAAACACAGTAGTAATAGTAGTATCATTACAGTTGATTGTAAAAATGTTAAGCATATTATAAATCAAATTTCTAAAGTAGATAAATAACATCAGATTTCTCGATTTATTCATTTTTTTTTCAGAGGAATTGAAGTCAATTATTTCAAAGTTAACATTGCCTTAGGAAATTCACGCTAAGAAACGCTCAACTGAAATATCCTCTAAAGAATTGGAATAACTTTGATTTCTATAGGGTAAGCACAATGACCTTCATCTTATGATATTGTTTATTCATAATCAATTGTTTACTCTATCCAATATTCAATCCAAATTAGGCTCAAATCTCAAAATAAAGGTAATATCAATTACATTCTCATCTAATGCGAAAACTTCAATGAAAGATTTCAACTTCTAGGAGTCGTCACACTAAAAAAGCAAATCTAAGTCCATCGTTGCCCGCGTTATTACTTTTTGGGCAAATGAATACTTGTTTTGCTCATAAAAAAATCTTTTGCCTGACAAGTAGATTACGTGAAATGTCGGCGAAGCTAAAATTATAGACTAGAGTATAACTCAGAAAAAAAAAAAAAAAAGTTTTACACATAAACTTGTATGTCGGCAAGATCCCATAGAGATTTATTTGCCATTTATAACAGGGCTGGAGTCTTTATTTTGTACAGTAAGGGGCAACATAGCATCAACAGCATGCAAATGTACATTTTAAGACATTGGGCTTTTATAAGTGACTGTGGCATGAACTAGGATGACCGGTCGTGTGAGTAGAACGTCACGTGACTAATCTCAAACTCCTTCCACTTTTTTCAGAGTTCAAAAGTGAACGTAAGATTTTTTTTTTTTTTTTTTGGTTAGGAAAACTAAAAAAAAAACAGTTCGTATCATTAACCTTATTTGACGATTATCAAAATCTTTCATATCCAAAATTATTAAGCAAAGAAAGCCACGAAGGACTTGGGAATTATGGCAAGATAGAAAATACCTAGATTTAAAACAGTTTAACAATTCCAAAACATCGAGTCTACTTGAAGCAATAAGTGAGAGTAAGAAGAGGATACTGAAAATCGAATGAGAAAAGGCTAAAAGCAGTTCCGGTGGTGGCACAGGAGCTCTGTACGATAAAGAATTATAATAATAAAAAAAAATTTAATACTTGTTTCCTACACCAAAATCAAACCAGTGATGTAGTATGGTTTAGAAACATGAACCAATGATGGACGATCGAACATCAATGTAAACCAGAACTTCAATATGTCATTACGTCATAATATGATAAATTAATATATTAGAGATGTCTGAAAATTGAATATTAGTAAAACGAGAAGAGACTCAAGAATATGGTACGGGTTTGAATCAAACTATGGTGAGAATGAGGTGAAAGAACCAGAGGTGGTGAAGAATTCTGTTGCATGATGGAGTGAATGTGAATTTGGAGGAGGAAAGATATGAGGAGGAAGGACGCTCTGGATAGAGATAGCTAGAGAAGATGCATCTGGGCAACCGATGCCTTGATTAAGAGCTAGCAGTTATGATGATGAGGTAGATAATTAGAAATCTCTCTCTCTCTCTCTCTCTCTCTCTCTCTCTCTCTCTCTCTCTCTCTTTCTTTCTTGTTAACATACAAGTTTTTTTTTTTTATTCCAATCTTTCATCATCAATTAATGAATATTTTGTTAGCTGTAATGATACGATTTTTGTCAAGGTTTGATTATAAATGTTACTTTTATTGTATTTTTTCAGTATGATCTAATATTTTCACAATTATAAAGGACAAAAAAAACTTTCCCTGTATAACAATGTTATTGTGGAAATGAATGACAGAAAGTATGTGAGTGGTACTTTTCTTAATTAGAAGGACTTTCAATACAGTTAGGGAGTCCTAATAAGGATGCAAAGATACAAAAGTGATTCGTTCTCGTTTAATAAGTTTGAATCCGACTTCAGTCTTTGGCTATTTCTGTATCTGAATTTTAATAGCAACAAATAGAAATCGACCTGTCTAAAAACTTTTCCTGGTTTAAATTTAAATAATTTATTTTTATCATTGTAATTCCCATTTCAATATAGAAAATGAATAAGCAATTTATTACCCTTCCTTTTTCGTGTGTATGTTTTGAAGTAACAAACCTTACTTGTTAAAATATTTTAGGGAATTATCATAATAATCTCTCTCTCTCTCTCTCTCTCTCTCTCTCTCTCTCTCCTCTCTCTCTCTCTCTCTCTCTCATGTGCACGTATTCTATTATAATATATATTAAAGGTACTGAGCAAATGTTCAGCAAATAATTAATTGGGTAATACATAGATTCAACAATAACATTAGAATTGTTTTCTCTCTTCACCGTTACATGTATTCCGACTTTATTCCTGAAAAGAAACTCGAGTGAAATTGGTACACGTTAAAGTTACCATGAATGTTTTCGCCCAGGAAAATACTGATTCAACCAAACTGATGCAATGCCATTCCAATATTAACTAATATGTAAATTAACAACCTGATATATAAAAATCTTGGCAAATTGAATTGAGAGCTTTATCTGGAATTGCTAATCAGTATTTATAACACTCGTGAATAGAGGTAGCTGCCTTGTTTTAATAATGTTGCAAAAATATTTTTTTCTATATAAGGTTTTACCGTTTAGACTATTTTTGAAATTCCTGGGAAACAATATTCAAACTCAGCATCCCAACTATTACTTTTAGTTTTTATCCGTACTCTTTGTAAAAAAAAAGTGGTCCACTTAGTCATCCATATGGAAATTTGTACTTATCAAACAGAAAATAGTTCAAAAACTGTGAAGTAGTTAGATTCAAATCCAAATGATTATTAATCATTCCACCTCCCACGTAATAAAAAAAAACAAAAGTATATACTTTTAAGTAAATGATACGTAGGCAGCCGGATAACAAACATATTACTCTAATCTGAAACATACACTTTTTGGCATATTCAGTGATTCCTTTTATGATTTCCTCCGCTACATTTTTACAGGCATAGAGTTTTCAAAATTGTCGCCAGATGTAAAAACTTTATATGAATATGTGTTCAGGAAAATGATTTTGATTGGATATTAACAACCAAGATATTATTATGATATTAACATTTTTGCATAATAAATTTGAAACATTAACCACAATTTCGTAGAAATGTAAAAAAAGCTTAAAAATTTAATTTTTCAATATCATCGCACTTTGGAGTACTTGAAAGATTTAAAATTCATCTGCGGTTTAAGAAATGTTATATTACGACTTTTCCCAGATCATGATATTGAATAGTATTTAGTCTTGGTTTAGATTCGCTGACGAAATCAAGATTTATTTCTTCACGTGGCAAAACTTTGTACCTATCGTCAACTTTAGCGATGTCATCGGTTTCTAGAGAAAACTTTGAAGGATTATAAAGGATATTTCCATCGAATATTTCAACATCTTAAATCATAGACACTGTATATATCAACTATTCTCAGTTTAGACTTTAGACAGATATTTACTTTCCAAAGAATTTTTTTTATTCTTTATTGATTTCATAATTTCATCATATCCTTATTATATAGTGGTATGACACTTGATTTTACACAGGCACACATACAGAAAGGACACAGACACAAACACACACACACATATATATATATATATATATATAAATATATATATATATCGATATAT
>NC_090733.1:86610474-86622974 GCF_036898095.1 Palaemon carinicauda | reverse complement strand
AAATAGAATGGCAATAATGAATGAGACCAGATCATCCCCGGCGTTCAGATCTTGCAACTATGGAAAATCGGCGGAGCAGAAATTTTCTTTGCTTACTCGCGGGCAAAACCATCCAGCACGAAGAAGAAAAAAGATAAAAAGGAAAAAGGATGGTGTAATATAGTTCTTCTTTTTTTTGAGAGGATATAGGTGGCACCTTAAATTATGCAAGGGCGACCGAATAGGACATGTTCTGGGAATACATGATTGCCTTAAAAAAAGGTCGATTCATAAAAACATACTGGAAAAGAACACTAAAGTTAGGCCAATGCACAATACTTAATGGAAAAGAGAACATATGTGACACATATTACTATCCTCAAAGAAAAGAAGATATTCTTGTCGAATCACTTTCTCATCCTTAATGGGAGGTCGAGAATAAATAATGTAACATATAAAACATAAAATGGGATAAACAAAAAAGGATTAAAGGGTACCTATAGATCCTGCATTATGGCTTAATTATGGTTAAGAAATTAGCCAAAATACCTCACTTGAAAAAGTTTTTTAAACTTCTAAAAACACTTTTTCATTGTTTTCCAGTCGACTTGCATGCATATGGTAGTGCACATAATCCTTAGTAATATAATACCTAAATAGAAATACCTCCTATTTGTTGTTTTAATTACTTTTTTTTTTCTTTTATTGTCTGTTTCACCGAGTATGCAAAAATGTCTCTTTAAAACCCTGGATAGGTATGATGGGTCGAGAACGACCCCTACAGCATGTTCAAAACATGTTTTTTCCCCATAAATCATCAGCTGTCTCGAATATGGAAGTGATCGACCTGCAAGGGGTGACTAGTCTACATGCCATTGTCTGCTTTAGGACTGATTTTCGTCTAACTTCCCTCCTTCGACGTTTTTTTTACCTCCCCCCCCCCCTCCCAGGGGTCGACCTCGACCCTAAAATACCTAAATAGGGGTAAGTGATCAAACAGCAAAGTTATTACATAATTATAAATTGTCGAACAGTGTTGATACTTGTTTGGTTCTTTATAGTTGGAAAGTGTGGGTGGATGGTGTGTCTACCACTTGCATGACATTGGTTTTGGCTTAGATGCCATATATTGCCATGAGGTCCATTTTCCCCCAAATGTTAATTTCTGATTTTTTTGAATTTTTTGCAAATTTCTGATTTTTTTTCTATTTATTTTGAATTTATCTTCAATAATGGCCAGCAGGCAGTATTCCCTCGGCATGGATGTCATCAACACACTTCTAATGGAGTTAAAAAGTGATGTTGATGATAATATGGAGCTTGCCAACCTCATGTGTTTTGATATTTATTTCTCTGATAATTTCTCCTTCGTATTTGTAAATATTTTTCTTATGTGTATTAGGTACTTGAAATTGATTTGTTTAGTGTTTTATTATTATTATTATTATTATTATTATTATTATTATTATTATTATTATTATTATTATTATTATTATAGTTTATGTATACTTAATAATTTGATATTATTTTACTTTTTATTGGTCAGCAGTTTCTTATTTTGATTTCATTTTATTTTGATTGGCTACCGATTTGCTATTTGATATCCTTTTACTTTTATTAGTTACTAATTCTATTTTCTCTTGCTGTAAGTATGGTATCAATTTTGTGTTGGTCACATCAAGCTTCCTGAAAGGACTCACTGTCATAGCTGCCCACCTAAGACTGACCACATGACAGACACCACTTGTTTGAGGAGCAGGAAGCCTGTTTGTCTATAGCTTCAAACTGTCTTGTATCTGAACTGTACCTGATAGTTATAGCTAGGTTAAATCATGAAACTTTCTTTTTTTACTACTTGTTTGTATAAATACTAAAATTTTAATCTTTACAAAATAGATATCACCCATTTTTTATCTAAAATTTATTTCAAAGAATTTAAATCTTATATAATAAAAATAATTGTCAAACATCTAGAAAGCCATCATATCAGTTTTATTCCAATCCACTAATAATTAGATAAATGAATAACACCTTGAAATTTACATACCCATTCTCCATTTCAAGTGGTAGATTGGGCTGTAAGAGTTGTTGCGGTCTGCGGCTATTTCGTTGACATACCCGAAAGGTAAGTTGGCAAATCTCTATATATTCTTGTTCTGTATAGAATTTGTGATATTTTGGTATATTTTAATGCATAAATATCATACTTTATAGGCGATACAATGATTTTCATAAGAAATTTATATTTTGAAACTAGGGCGTCAAAAAATGACCTTTAGATTTTGCCCCTGATATAACAGTAAATTACATCTTAGTGCACATTTTATTATGTATTTCTGTTCTAGGATAATAGGAGTTTATTCTATAAAAAAATTAGCCTCTTCCTATTTCATTTAGGTACCAGAAAAAATTAGTGAAACTTGGACTAGTTTGTTGGCCAAAAAAAATTACCTTTTTTTTCTCATTTCAGATCTTGACTTCTATGGGTCCAACTCATTTCCAGCAATTACACATTGTTGCTTTGCCATCTAAGAAGGTGTCCCTAAAGGGATTTATATGTATATGTATATTTCTATTTTTTTTGTGAATATTTATATCAAGTTTTTTTTTTGTATACTTAAATTTTTAATACATTTCCTTTAAAAAGTTATTTTGTAGATTGGTATCATTTATATTTTCAGTAGTTTTTAGCATTCTTTGAAGTATATTTAACAAGTCAAACAATACAGATTGATGCATAACTAAATTTTTCCTGAATTTTTTTTGGAGTCAGGGTCGAGCTCGACCCCTAGATACCTAAATAGGGGTGTCAAGAACGATACCTATCCAGGGTATATTACTAATACTCGTATCTACCCTATCGTAAGAAGCGAATATGATAGATTTATAAAAGTTATTTCTAGTATATTACATATGGTAACAGATGAACTTAACTGATCTTAAAAAATATTGAATTTTATTGTATGAGGACATGTAAAACAAAAAAAAAAATAAAAAAAATAAACAGCAAGCTTCTACGTGTCTTGAGAGCGAATAAAAAAAATCTTATTCATATATTCTTTAAGTCTCTAAAAAAAATAATGGATTTATGATTTTAATATTATTTTTTAGTAAATAGATAAAACCTTTTAAAAGATTGAGACACTCTTATAAAAGAAATCAGGTGATAAAACTGCGCCTTACACTTCAGTATTGTTATATTCCCCTTTGCAGTGATAGTAATGGCTGATGATTAGTAAACTGAAGGGACAGTAATAAACATGGAAGTAAAGACAAAATTAATTCTTACCAAGAATCGAATTATTTTTTTAATAAAGAAATATTGATAACATTTTAAATAACTTTTCCATGGTATATACAGTACATGAATGTCAATATTACTATCAAATTTGATCAAATATCTTCAACCTAGGTAAGTTTGATATAGCATCTCAGCTATTCTGAATCGTAAGCATGGAAATAGCAACTAAATAGAACATAATAGTAATTTCCTTATTCCTGGTCACATTGAGTAAGCTTATTTTTTAGCAACGGATGATGAAGAACATTTCTCATCTTATTTTAAATTTCAAAATCACATTATATGAATGAGTTTTAATACAATATGTTTTTTAAAGATAAAAAAATAGTCCATTTTATAGATGCATTTTGTTGCATTAAAGAATAAACAAGTGATAAGACTGCAGTGCTAAGGACTTTGTTAGGATTCTCTGTCACTCACATTCTAAATTGTCATTATCCTCTTATGTGGTTTGAGTGAAAGTTCAGCAAAAGATTTTAATGCATCGAGAGATTCTGATAATTTCGTTAAGAAAAAAAAAAATACACAGCTATGTTTTCTGAAAGGTTTTTCCTTAGTATCTTCTTATCTCTTTCCGAATGAATTTCCATATTATTTTCCTGTTTAATTATATGTTTTTTATATTAAATTTTCCCATATTTTGTGAATAAAAACATTAAAAAATACTTTTTTACTGCGTTAGGTTTTATATACGAATTCAAAATTGTAAACATTGAGTTAGGAAATTGACATCTAATATAGATCCTGAATCTATTCGCTTATTTCTCATTTTATGATTCTCATATTTTTCCTTCTCCTTCGTGTAAATCCTTCAGCTTTTTTATCTCCATTGACATATACAGAACCATGAACACAGAATCACACAAATTGATTTAAGTCTCTTAATTCATAAAATCAAGTCACAAAACATCTTAACTTATTCTTAAACAACCTTTCTGTATACCATACCTCTTTGGATTTGTAGCATAGAATCTATAAGTCTATTCTTTATAGCGGTGCATATTTGCACCGACTCACAGGGGTGCCCTTTTAGCTCGGATAGGTTCCTGATACTTGATTGGTTGAAAGTATTTTTGTCCAAACACCTTCATTGTTTTCAAATAATTACCAAGTAATGTGAATTGAAACTTATTTATTAACCTATATTTCTCCATCAGATATATGTTTTTTTTATTAAACAATGTGATAGAATAAATATATTATAAAGTATCGTCATGGCAGGTCTAAATTCAATAACATAATCCGCCGAAGTCAACGACAGCAGCTTATGTTCGTAATTTTGTAATTTTTCACATATTTTAACACAAATTGAGATAAATTACACTCAGCATAAGTTAAACATGCAAAGCGTGCATCCGAACATGAGCTATTGTTGTTGACTTCGGCGGATTGTGTTATTAAATTTAGACTTACCATGACGATACTTTATAATATATTTATTCTTTCACATTGTTTATTGACAATGAATATATCTGACGGAGAAATATAGGTTGATAAATAATTTTCAATTCACATTACTTGGTAATTATTTGAAAACAATGAAGGTGTTCGGACAAAAATACTTTCAATCAATCAGGTATCAGGAACCTTTCCGAGCTAAAAGGGCAACCCTGTGAGTCAGTGCAAATATGCACCGGTATAAAAAATAGACTGTAGTATATTACTTAGAATCTGTTTTTATATTAAGCGTAACTCTGATTGTATAGAATTGCAAATAGGGTGAATAGAAATATTAATCAATGAATTAAATTTTATTGTTTTAAGAAAATCATAAACTCATTGCATTATTGTACTTTTGATCGATATCCGGTTTTAATGTTATATAGCCTATTAGAAAACTGTCTTGGATGAGTAATATTCGTTCTAAAGTGACATTCAGGAACAAAAGTTAATTCTAGAACTGATGGAAAGAATACTAAGCTAAAAAACGAATGTTTGTGAAAATCTCTTGTTCTTTCCCTTTAAACTATGACATAAAAATTGGCAAAAGTTGATTTCATGTTCCGTAAAGCGATTTATTTCGTAACCTTTTTACATTAGAAAGATAATTTCCATATAAAGTTGCCCGACATTTTGCACATTATCTTTCAAAGGAAAAATATATAGTAATTTTCGAAAATTGGGCCGAGAGAAGGTCATGAACTCAAAGGCATTATGAAAGCAACTGAGTTAATTTATTATAGAACACTCTCCTTTATATACAAAACCTCAAGGCAACAGGAAATTTCATGTTTGAGAAACAGACAATGTTACATATGAGAAACGCAGACATGTTTATTCTGGTTCTTTTTAGTGCGAGGGAAGAGCGAAGATACAAGCATAATATATACAAAATGAATTATATACGATCGTGTGACACACGGTTGGTACAGTATTCTTCAAAAGCATTGACCTATTATTCATACGAATGTGAAATTAACATCTCCTTATAATGAAATAATACGTTGTGACTTATAACAGTTGAGCTCTTGTGATTGAGTATACAGAATTACGGTCATATCATTAATGTAACAAAATGTGTATGGAATGACTTAGAACATGCTACCTCTATCTATCTGCATACCTATCTATCTATCTATCTATCTATATATAAATATACATATATATATATATATATTATATATATATAAATATATATATATATATATATATACATTTATATACATATATATAAATAAATATTTATATATATATATATACATATATATGTATATATATATTATATATATATATATATATATACACATGCACACACACACATATATATATATATATATATATACATATATATATATATATATACATATATATACAGTGAACCCTCGTTTATCGCGGTAGATAGGTTCCAGACGCGGGCGCGATAGGTGAAAATCCGCGAAGTAGTGACATCATATTTACCTATTTATTTAACATGTATATTCGGACTTTTAAAACCTTCCCTTGTACGTAGTACTGTTAACAAACCACCCTTTAATGTACAGAACACTTAATGCATGTACTACAGCACCCTAAACTAAAACAGGCACAAATATTAAAGGTGATTTTATATCATGCGTTTCCTAAACACCTAAAAAGCACGATAAAAAATGGCAACCAATGTTTTGTTTACGTTCATCTCTGATCATAATGAAGAAACAAACTCATTTAGTGTACACATATATGTATAGGTTAGTTTTGCATCGATTATATTGATTATACAGTACTGTATGTTGATTTTTTTATTACCAATGTTTTAGTTTACATATTTTTCTTAGGACTTCCAAATGAAATGTTTTTCTTTATGACGCCGCCTGAAACGACGGCGTCATAAAGTACTGTACGCTCAGTAAACAACCACGCTCAGAACAAACAAGGCATTTAACGCGCATGATGATAGTAATAAATAATGATATTTAAAGTAAAAGCTTTTAGAAAATATGTTATTACAAATATTATTTACCGTATCTATATAAAATCATACAGTACATACTGTACGTAGCAAAGCAGGAAAACAATTTACGAGAGAGAGAGAGAGAGAGAGAGAGAGAGAGGAGAGAGAGAGACAGAGAGAGAGAGAGATTGTTTTACGTACGTGAATGTAAATTTTAAACAAAAAAAATATGATAGGTTACAACATGTAGACTTTTAAAACCTTCCCTTTAACTTAATGCATACAGTACGTACAGTACTAAACTATAAAACAGGCACAAGTAAAGTTTTAGAATGTACAGTAAGAATATTAAAGTAAAAAATAAAGATTGTCACTGTACTCACCACGAAAGAAGTTGAAGAAAAACTTGAATGATGATGGCGATGAATTTGCTGCACAGTAGAAATGATGATGATGAAGCTGATGATGTGTTCTACTGTGCAGCCAGGTAGTATTTTACGTCTCTTCAGACGGAGGTGTCTTTTCCTGGGACACCTCTTCAACTTCTTCCTGGGAAACTTCTTCAATTTCTTCCGAAGGCGTACTAGCAGGAGGAACTGGCTCTTTTTTGCGAGGCTGGAAGAACATTGTGATCGGAAGTTGTTGCCCGCTGCTTCTTTTTTCGATCCAAGAGCATTTTGTAGGGAGTCATGTCTTCATCGATCTTGTTGCAGAATTGCATCGAGCGAACCATATCCTCGTCCCACTCTTGCAACATTTCTTTCAACTCCTTCGCATGGTTGCAGGCCTTGGCAAGCCGTTCTAATGTTAAGCCCGTTTCTTCGACATTTTCTTGGGTCTCTTCCTGGGTATCACTCTCTTCTTCACTTGCCGATTTCGTCAGGTCTTCGAGGTCTGCGTCAGTTAGGGGCTGGGAATGGCAGTCCAACAACTCGTCGACGTCTTCAGTCGTCATGTCGCCAAACCCGTCACCTCCAATTATGGCAGCCAACTGCACAGATTTGCGTATTGCAGAGTGTTGGATTTCCGACGGAGTAAATCCCTTGTCGTCGTAAACAATATCGGGCCACAACTTCTTCCAGCTCGCATTCACGGTTGCAGGTTTCATCTCTTGAAGTGCCTTCTGAATATTCTGCAGGCACGTGGCTATGGTGTACTGCCGCCAGTACGCCTTCAAGTTAAAATCTTCATCCTCATCATCTTGGGCAGCATCCACACACGCAACGAGGTCCGCCAAGATGTTCTTCGTGTAGAGGGCCTTGAACGCCCTGATAACCCCCTGGTCCATCGGTTGAATTAATGACGTGGTGTTGGGTGGCAGGAACTCAACCTGAATGCCCTCATGCGACAGGTCAGTTGCGTGTCCACCAGCGTTATCCATAAGGAGAAGGATCTTGAATGGCAAGCCCTTCTCTAAGAGATATTCGCTGACTTGCGGGATAAAACACTGATGGAACCAGTTGGAGGTCAGCATCTTCGTAATCCATGCTTTTTGATTATGCATCCAGTACACGGGAAGGAGATTCTTATTTTTATTTTTCAAAGCGCGAGGATTTTTCGACTTATGAATAAGCCCCGGCTTTAGCAAAAATCCAGCAGCATTACCACACATCACGAGGGTAGGTAGTAGGTTGGCCAAGGCACCAGCCGCCCGTTGAAATACTACCGCCAGAGAGTTATGGGGTCCTTTGACTGGCCAGACAGTACTACGTTGGATCCTTCTCTTTGGTTACGGTTCTTTCTCTTTGCCTACACATACGCCGAATAGTCTGGCCTATTCTTAACAGATTCTCCTCTGTCCTCACACACCTGACAACACTGAGGTTACTAAACAATTCTTCTTCGCTCAAGGGGTTAACTACTGCACTGTATTTGTTCTGTGGCTACTTTCCTCTTAGTAAGGGTAGAAGAGACTCTTTAGCTATGGTAAGCAGCTCTTCTAGGAGAAGGACACTCCAAAATCAAACCATTGTTCTCTAGTCTTGGGTAGTGCCATAGCCTCTGTACCATGGTCTTCCACTGTCTTGGGTTAGAGTTCTCTTGCTTGAGGGTACAATCAGGCACACTATTCTATTTAATTTCTCTTCCTCTTGTTTTGTTAAAGTTTTCATAGTTTATATAGGAAATATTTATTTTAATGTTACTCTTCTTAAAATATTTTATTTTTCCTTCTTTCCTTTCCTTACTGGGCTATTTTCCCTGTTGGGGCCCCTGGGCTTATAGCATTTTGCTTTTCCAACTAGGGTTGTAGCTTAGCAAATAATAATAATAATAATAACGCGATCCTTGAATGCTTTAAAGCCAGAGGCTTTGGCTTCCTCTTTGAACAGGAAAGTTCGCGACGGCATTCTCTTCCAAAACAAGCCGGTCTCATCCATATTAAAGACTTGTTCCGGCTTGTATCCACCTTCGGCAATAATATTCTTGAACGTCTGGTTCACGTAAGTTTCAGCAGCGGCAGTGTCAGCGGAAGCAGACTCCCCATGCAGGGAAACGCTTTTCAGGGCGAAGCGTTTCTGAAACTTCGCGAACCATCCTTTGCTGGCGGAAAAACGTTTCTGAGGCTGGGGAATCAGTGGATGTCTCAGGTTGAGGATCATCTGCATCATCATCATCTTCAGCATGGTTGCCGTCGTCGTCTTTAGGTTCCTTTGCAGCAAAATTCTCATATAAGCTCAAAGCCTTTGTTTGGATGGTGTTCGTATCCAACGCTATGTTCTTCTTCCGGCAGTCGGCAATCCACACAGCTAAAGCACCTTCCATGCGTACGATCGTTTTATTACGCGTTGTAACGACTCGCTTCGCTGATCTGCTAAAGGTGATTGCAGCCGTCTTTCTAATGTTCGCCTCGTCCTTCTTGATATAGCGAACAGTAGATTCGTTGATGCCAAATTGGCGGCCTGTGGGCCGCGTAACTTCTACCATCTTTTAACATGTCGAGAAGCGTAACCTTCTCAGCTATCGTCATCATCCTTCGGTGGCGTTTAGGCTCACTACCAGCCTTAAGAGAAGCAGAACGCTTGGGAGCCATTACAGTAGGATTTACAGTAACAAAAAGTTCAACTTAAAAAAGTCACACACAGCACAGATTCACAAACTTAAGAACATCTACTCAGCGATACGCGGTAACAGAGAGTGGACGATCCAGCCCGCGAGAACTTAGATGCTGCGGGGTAGGAGATGATGGCAAAACACCAATCACAGGCTAGATAACAAAACTTGAGTTCTGATTCGTCATCTATCAGCGCTTGAACCAATCACAACCCGTCTTACAGTACTATGATGCGTAGGTTACCAACTCATAGAAGATGCCCCCGCGCATACCGAACGTACGTAGATTAAGTAAATACCGTAATAATAAGAAATAATGATAATAATACAGTACAGTACTGTAATAATAATAATAATGATAATAATAATAACAATAATAATTTTATTAACAACAACAACAATAATAATAATAAAAACAATAATAATAATACAGCTTTACGTACGCTATTTTACGCCTCTCTCTCTCTCTCTCTCTCTCTCTCTCTCTCTCTCTCGTACTCTTATTCGAAATGTGATTTTTGCAACAAAGAATATTATTGGATGCAGTACTACGTACGTATACATACAAAAGATTCATGGAAAAGAAGCACATCCATTACATTTGTAGTACAGTAGTAGCCAACAGCAGCCTTACACCATTCTAATATGGTATGACTGCATCTGATTTGCGTTTCATGTTCGATTTCATTTTACTACGTACTGAATACAGTACTGAATTATCGTATGATCACATTCTCTTTTCGTGTTTTATTTCTTTCTGTGCTGAATTATATATCATATGTAATGCAATGAACAATCAGTAAGAACAGATATTACTAATTACAGTATTAATGGAATTACAGGTAACAAAATATCGTATTTGGTTGTCTTCAGATTTCGCGGTATTTTCGAATTTTCGGGGAAAATCCGCGATATGTATATGTATATGGGTTATGGGAAAACCCCGCGAAGTGGTGAATCCGCGATTGTCGAACCGCGAAGTAGCGAGGGTTCACTGTATATATATATAAATATCTATATATATATATATATATATACAGTGTATATATATATATATATATATACAGTATATATATATATATATATACAGTATATATATATATATATATATACATATATAATATAGATAGATAGATGAATAGATAGAGAGATAGATAGAGGTAGCATATATATATATATATATATACATATATATATATATATATATATAAATATATATATATTTATATATATATATATATATATATATAGATATATATATATATATATATATATTTTATCATTATAACTTACTACGGTACAAGCACGGTTGGAAAAGATGGATGCCTTAAGCTCAAGGGCTCCGACAGGGAAAATAGCCCAGTTAGAAAAGGAAATATGGAAGCAGATAGAATAGTTTTCCTGGGTGTACCCTCAAGCAAGAGAATGGCTGATTCAAAGGACCTAGGAATAATCAATATAAATTAACTGTTATGGTACAGTTGTGTACTATTTCATTATTATGTGGGTTAATAACATTATGAAATTATTACCTATTTATACAATTGATGCTTGAAAGGTAGTACAGAATTGATAATCCTCTGTATAATTGGCTTTGCAGTATATGCGTCTTTCCTGCAGCTTATTTTGTTCAGTAGGATGAAAATAAAGCATTGAATATGCTACACCAAAAATCCTGAAATGATAAATGCCATTGGCAAGATGAATAACTAGAATACCGGAGGTTACTTCACTCCTTCTATCTCAGTCGATATCTCCTTTTATTCCATGATGTTTTATATTGCAATATTCAATAGATCTGACTTTTTGCATACTATTATTCAAGAAGTGTGACATTCTGTGTTTGGTTATTCAATAGCCTGACGATTACACGTAAAGTATTAATAGTTTTGAAAAACCTTAACGTCATTGGTCAGATCCCGGATGTTACCATATATGAATAGCAATCTTCATTACCCTAGTCTCAAAGCAGAATTTTAAGCGAACGTTTGATATCTCTGATGGAAAATTGCAATCTGTTTTTTAGAAATCTTTCCTCTTAATTATTCTGTCTTATTGACTTCCTTAAGCGTCATTGGAAGTGTGCATTTGAACGATCGTGTGGGGATACCTTATCGTGGTGAAATGGTTTGCCATGATCAGCAAAGTTGTACTGGTCAGGCCCACCCATGATAGGTTTGTTTGCTTCGAACGATCAGACGAAAATCTCTTACCACCACCTATCTACAGTTGCCAAACGTGGTGATGAAAACTGACAAACCCCAGAAATGAATAAGAACATGTCTGAGACATTTGTCCTGCTGTGGACTTGAAACAGCTGTCTATGGTGTTGTAATGTGTTCAAAAGGCCATATTATTTTTCATAATATATAATATTTCCATCCGTGTAATAAATAATCATTTTCAAATGTCTAGGAGGCATTAATGAAAGGTTAATGCAGAATGGCTATGTCAAATTTGTTATAACTAATTTTATTGGTTTAATTGATTAATTATTCATGGATATATTGGGAAAATTGATCTAATTGAATTATTACTTAATAATATATTGGTTTCCTATTGTATTAAATGCATCTCTGGTGTTTTTCCTCTGAATTGTCACAGTAATAAACTAGAGTGGGACTCAGTAGAGACCATGCCTTCGCCAAGCCAAGCGGTCTTATTTTGTTCTTAACTCCACTACGTACTTGTGTTTCGATGTTTTTACTTCAGAATCTAATGTACACCAACAAGTTTCGTTGAAATTGGATTAGTAGTTTTGCGTAATGTTCACAAAAAAAAATTAAGCTAACCAAATAT
>NC_090733.1:86598366-86609974 GCF_036898095.1 Palaemon carinicauda | reverse complement strand
AAACCCCAAAAGTCAAAACCCCAGCAACGTCAGCAAAGACGTCAGTTTCCGGGACCCGCTACCTCCCAAGTGATTGCCCAACCACAGCAGACCTTTCAATTGGTCCCCCAACCGGTGTTGTCACAGTCACCGGTCTTCACCCCTGCCTTTGAGCAACCATCAACTACCTTTCATGCCAAAGGTAGAGGCTCATTCAGGGGTGCAAGCAAAGACGCATCTCGCCGTCCCTCCAGAGGTAGAGGAGGAAAGGGAGCTAGCGGCCGAGGCAACAAGTCCTCGGGACACCAGAAGCAATGAAGTGCTTCCGGTGGGAGGAAGACTCCGCCAATTCCAGGATCGTTGGACCTTCGATCCCTGGGCACACAGCATCGTCAAGAAGGGTCTAGGCTGGAGTTGGACTCAACCACCCCCAATCTTCCAGCAATTCTTCCAGCAATCAACCCCCCTTCTGGAAGAATATGTTCTAGACCTCTTGAACAAGAAGGTGATAAGGAAGGTAAAGTCCACCAGGTTCCAAGGGAGACTGTTTTGTGTTCCCAAGAAGGACTCAGACAAACTCAGAGTCATTCTGGACTTATCCCCCCTCAACAAGTTCATAGAGAACAACAAATTCAAGATGCTGACGCTTCAACAAATAAGGACCCTTCTGCCTCAAGGTTCCTACACGGTCTCTATAGACCTGGCGGATGCCTACTGGCACATTCCAATGAACCATCACGCTTCCTCCTACCTAGGATTTCGACTCCAAAGGAAAAGCTACGCCTTCCGGGCCATGCCCTTCGGCCTCAATGTGGCCCCTCGGATCTTCACAAAACTGGCGGATGCCATAGTACAACAGCTCCGCCTAAGAAACGTCCAGGTGATGGCCTACCTCGACGACTGGCTAGTCTGGGCTCCATCGCCCGAAGAGTGTGCAAAGTCTTGCAACGAAGTTACCCAGTACCTAGAACACCTGGGATTCAAGATCAACGAGAAAAAATCTCGCCTCTCTCCAGCTCAGAAGTTTCAGTGGTTGGGAATCCACTGGAATCTTCAGTCACACCGCCTTTCCATCCCCCAGAAGAAAAGGAAGGAAATAGCAGGGTCTGTCAAGCGACTACTGAAATCCAAACGCATTTCAAGACGACAGCAGGAACGAGTTCTAGGCTCTCTACGATTCGCCTCAGTGACAAACCCAGTGCTTCGTGCACAGCTAAAGGATGCCGCGGGAGTATGGAGACGCTCGGCATCCATCGCTCGAAGAGACCTCAAGAGACGGCTTCCAAACAGACTGCGACGCCTCCTAAAGCCGTGGTCGGAAGAAAAGGCCCTGAAAAGGTCCATTCCTCTCCAACACCCTCCTCCATCACTCAACATCCACACGGATGCCTCACTGGAAGGTTGGGGAGGTCACTCCCACCAAAAACAGGTTCAAGGTACCTGGTCTCCACTATTCAAGACGTTCCACATAAACATCTTGGAGGCCATGGCGGTCCTTCTAACACTGAAGAAGTTATCCCCGCCGCCCTCGATCCACATCCGTCTAACCCTAGACAACTCGGTGGTAGTTCGTTGTCTCAATCGCCAAGGCTCAAGATCGCCCCAGATAAATCAGGTGCTTCTCCCAATCTTCCGTCTGGCAGAGAAGAAGAAGTGGCACCTGTCTGCAGTTCACCTACAAGGATTCCGCAACGTGACAGCGGATGCTCTATCTCGGACAAACCCGATAGAGTCAGAATGGTCTCTAGACGCAAGATCGTTCTCCTTCATCTCTCTCCAAGTCCCAGAACTTCAGATAGATCTCTTCGCAACGAGCGACAACAATCAACTTCCTCTGTACGTAGCCCCGTACGAGGACCCCCAAAGCAGAAGCAGTGGATGCCATGTCACTGGACTGGAACAGATGGTCCAAGATCTATCTGTTCCCTCCCACCAACCTTCTGTTGAAAGTCCTCTCCAAACTGAGAACCTTCAAAGGGACAGCGGCCCTAGTGGCTCCCAAGTGGCCCCGGAGCAACTGGTACCCCCTGGTCCTGGAGCTGCAGCCCAAGCTGATCCCTCTCCCGGGCCCAGTTCTCTCTCAACAAGTACAGAAGTCGACTGTCTTCGCTTCATCATCGAAAATCAAGGACCTTCATCTCATGATTTTCTCTCCCTTGCCGCAAAGAAGAGGTTTGGGATCTCGAAGAAAAGTCTAGACTTCCTAGAGGAATACAAGACCGAATCCACGAGACGGC
Source organism: Palaemon carinicauda (assembly GCF_036898095.1). Taxonomy (NCBI): domain Eukaryota; kingdom Metazoa; phylum Arthropoda; class Malacostraca; order Decapoda; family Palaemonidae; genus Palaemon; species Palaemon carinicauda. Next base: position 86,607,758 of record NC_090733.1, on the reverse strand, counting down.
AATATGAATCATCCTGGAGGAAATGGGTCTCCTTTGTCAAGACAAAAAATCCTAAAGAAATCACGATTGATTTCTGTATGTCCTTCTTTATTCACCTTCATGGACAAGGATTAGCAGCCAATACGATTTCAACCTGCAAATCGGCCTTGACTAGACCAATTCTATATGCTTTCCAAATTGATCTGTCCAACGACATCTTCAACAAACTACCAAAAGCATGTGCTCGCCTACGTCCAGCACCCCCCTCCGAAACCGATCTCCTGGTCACTAGACAAGGTACTCCATTTCGCCTCCAACTTGGTCAACGATTCATGCCCCCTCAAGGATCTGACTCAGAAAGTTATATTTTTATTTGCTCTCGCTTCGGGAGCTCGAGTCAGCGAAATAGTGGCATTATCAAGAGAAGAAGGACACATCCTGTTTACTGATTCAGGAGAAGTGACCCTCTCCCCTGATCCGACGTTTCTCGCTAAAAATGAATTACCCACCAAAAGATGGGGCCCTTGGAGAATATGCCCCCTGAAGGAGGATGTCTCTCTATGTCCAGTAGAGAGCCTCAAGGTCTATCTTCGCAGAACTTCGAACTTTGGTGGAGGCCAACTCTTCAAAGGAGAAACATCGGGCAGCGACCTGTCACTGAAATAATTAAGAGCGAAAATCACCTACTTCATTCGCAGAGCGGATCCGAACAGTACACCCGCTGGTCATGATCCTAGAAAAGTGGCATCTTCTCTGAATTTCTTTCAGAGCATGGACTTTGAAAGCCTTAAAAACTTCACGGGCTGGAAGTCCTCGCGAGTTTTCTTTAAACACTATGCGAAACAAGTGCACGAAGTCAAACATTTTGTGGTAGCCGCAGGTAGTGTTATGAAACCTGCACCTAACTCTGCGTAGAACAGTGAGTTACTTGGGACTCTAACTCTTCGGGTGCCTATGTTGACCCTCGAGCGATTCATAGTGATGTCGAAAAACACTTAGTGCTTTTATAACTGTTCTTATCCCAGGTGAAATGTCATAGTGTCACACAAGTGCCGCATGCCTTGAGCATGATGTGTTTTATTTAAAGACTTGCGTTCCTCGAGAACGAGTACCTACTGATACCCTGAAATTCCTTTTCAGATTCAATTGCAAGCCTTTATTTCTATGTACATTATTATTACTGTAAATGAACTTTACTTTTGCTGTAAATTATTTAATTTCTGCATTGTGAAATAAAATTTCTATTTTATTACTTGTGCGTCTCTATCAGCTCCTACTTACTATGAAATACATACCTGTCATAGTTTTATTTATTCCTCCTTTCTTATGGTTATGAAGAATTTAAGATGTTTAATCCTAAATTATATTCACCCTGACTAAGTAAGGTTCCTACACGAATACTTACTTCTGATAACCAAGAGATGAACTCTACACAGTGCCCAACCACCACTGGTCTAATTTCAGAATGTTCCTATACAAATACCAAACATTCCGCTTCATCTCTAAGTTCTTTAAGTTCTTCTCTCAGGATGAATAGCCCTTCAATACCACTTTGACGTCGGCATAGCCCATGGGAACTTCACTGCCAAGGGGGGCAGGATACTTCGTCCCTATGGTTCTTTATCTAAGATTACTTTGCTGTTTTGTCAATGCCTAGGCACTTAATACTGGGGGAAAATCTACCACGATACATTGATTCTCTGGTACTCTTCCATCAGGACGCCATGGCTTGAGCCCAAAAAACGGATTTTGAGCGAAGCGAAAAATCTATTTTTGGGTGAGATAGCCATGGCGTCCTGATGGACCCTCCCTACTACTTCGTCCAGTTTTGTTCCCACCCTGTGCTACTGTATCATGGTGATGGGCAGCAACTGGCTTCAGGATGAAGACGGGCGTGACGTCATTAGAGCAATGGCGTCCGTTTGTTTACGTCTCGAGTATCAGTAGTAGCCACGAGTGAGATTAGCTGTGGAACGGCTCCCAGCTATTCTCTACTCTTACACACCGAAGCATTAACTCTGTTCGGGGTGAAGATAGCTATGTGGCGCGTTTAGACATGCGTCCCCTGTTGAAATTACGATGTCTTAAAGGGAAACCTTTGAGATACTCGCTCCAGAAGTTAGAATTCTGTGATAACCTGTGGTTAAATTCTCTGGGAATATCTTAGTAGTCTTATACCCAAGGAAGCTACCAAAAAGGAACCTTCCATCAGGACGCCATGGCTATCTCACCCAAAAATAGATTTTTCGCTTCGCTCAAAATCCGTTATATATATTTAGGCTCAAGCCATGTCGTCCTGATGGAAGTTCCTATAGGGTAGCTTCCTAGGGTATATTACAACTACGGCGATATTCCCAGAGAATTTACCTTAAGGTACCAGAATTCTAACTCCTGGAGCGAATATCCCTCCTGAAAAGGATATTGCAACATATCAGAGGACGTATTCTTGAGACGCCACATGGCAATCTGCACCCTGACAGAGATTTCGTCTCGTAGGGGCAAGTGGCAAGAAACGAATTCGGGAAAGAAAAAGGGGGAGCCGCTCCCAAGGCTCCTTATCTCCCGTTCGTAAGCGTGCCTGGCGCCAATCCTGGCGCCATCTGTATTCCTTTTTGCGTAGCTTAACAACTCGGTGTTTTTTCCTGTGTTTCTCGCAAATCTTGGATTTATTCTGCTTTTCATGGCTTCTCCGTCTTCGTCGGCCTCTGATAAGTTGAGTACCATATCTTTTATGTATAAATGTAGGCTCTTGGTAAATTTTTGAATGGTTAATAGGTTTAATCTTTGTTACAAGAGCCGTAGCCTACCGGAGGCGTCATGGACGCTGTCGCTCGCTATGTATAAGTTTAGTTAGTCAGAGCGACATTCCCGGTTGTTTTGCTTTAATAAATTTTAGCTATTTAGCATTACATAGGATTTCCTTTCGTGCTTAGTATTATTTTGGCGAAGTATTCGCCATTCTGGCCTACGCTAGGCCATGTAGCCTAGTCGTTTGGTCCTAGTACTTCATGCATGATTTTGGTTTTTCCGAGTGTATTAAAATTTTATTGAAGCTTTAGGCTATGTTTTATACATTTAAGATTGTGTGGAATATTTCCAAGATAGTATACGAGTGAGTTTCGGTGATTTAGGTAATCGATTCTCTTGGTGCCTAGGCTAAGTTGCTTATGGAGCCTTAGTATACTTTCTCATACTCCCCGGTTGCTTTCTTTTCTTCGGAGAAGGTATGCAATCCATTTCCCTCTGTTTAAGCCTTCGGCTTATCCCTAAGTGGTTTTTTCCGAATTAATTTTCGATAAAACTATACTGGGGTGTTACTGTACCTTCCTGTTCCAGTAAGTCTGGTTCAAAGAGGGACAGAACAACAGAGTTTTTTAGTCTGAGTCTGTGTTTGTCTGGCTTGGGGTAGAGTCTCCCTTGCTGGCCTGACACAGACAAAGGTGGCTTAGCCTCCTTAGGTCACTACCGAAGGTTTCTGTGGATATGATTCCTTCTTTTGTGATCTACCAGACTAGTCCTTGTTGCTGTTCCCGGGGGAGAATAAGTTTCTTTCCCTGGGAGTAGCAACACCTTCCTTGCTTTGGTGATCTGGGAGCTGGCAAGTATTGCTGGCCTCCCCCCTTGGATCTCCCTTAGGCTGAGATAAGTTTCTTGGCTGCTGGGGATCCGTCACTAAAGCAAGGTTGGTAGGACCCTCTTTTGTCCCTTCCCCCTCTATCTCCGTAATGGCCTAGCCATTACAGTACTGTACGTCGTTCTACATCTGGACCTAGAATAGGTTAGGATGTGGAATTGACTCAGCCCCTTGCCGGCCGGCAGAGCTGCCGGCCGGCAAGGGTCTTTTATTTTGAGTGCTGCCCGGACCTCCCTTGGTCCCTCATCCATGCCTGCCTGTAGAGCCAGACGGCATTGGTCAGGAAGCCTGAATTAGATTCTCCCCTCATCTCGGCATCCATCCTATTTTTCTTCTAGTGCTGTACCCGACCCGGCTGCCGGCCTATGAGGCCGGCAGCCGGGCGGGTGTAGTCCTCTGGTTCTTTTGCTGCCGGCTGGCATCGGTCCTGTACCTTTGCCGGCCGGCTAATGTCAGCCCTTGTCTGCCGGTCACCAAGAGTGTGGCCGGCAGCTGGGTACTACCTTGTGTAGTTGCCGGTCGGCAGCCATTGCCGGCCGACATTGGCTGTTGCCGGCCGGCACAGGCATTTGAACCAGAAATCTGCCGCCTTATAGCTGTTAAGTAGTATACTTTAAAGCTAGTTGTGGTGTGTGCCGGCCGGCAAGTGCCGGCCGGCACGTATCCTCCTATACTGTACTAGTATTCTTCAGTATAACATATACAGTATGAAGAAAACTATAGTATGGGTTTTGGTACAGCACTGTGTGTTCTAACACTTTTGTGTTTTCTTGCACAATCCTTTGCTGTTGCCCTACAGATAGGAAAGTGAGTTCTTTCCTGTCTATTATCCAGGATTTTAAAATCATTGCTTAGGTGTGAGCTTCACCTGTTTCCTCTGGAAACTTTGCATTGGTTACTCTAGAAGAGATTAACCATTTGATTTTATTATCTGGAAGGCTGCAACAATGGTTGTGAGGGAAACACAAGTGTGTGTCTTTCCTTTATGAATTGTTATGCTATATTATGCATATCCAGTGATACATAGTTCACTTGATACTCATGGAAATTTCTTCTCTTTACAGGAGGATCCTCCGAAGTGCGGAAATGTTTTCTGCAACGTCCGCAGCAAGAACCTCTGCGGACATGAGTTTTGTAGGAGACACGCAGCATGCGCTGTCTCCAAGGATGATCTCCAGTATTGGGACCCTCAGGTATGTACTGTGTGCACTAACCTGATTACTGAGGCCTTTGATTCCCCTAGGACGGCGGAATCAAGGGATATAGCAAGGGAGAAGCTTCGTACCTGGGTAAGGGGCTTCCAAAAGAACACCTCTGGCCCTTATCTTCCAAGTGAGAAGATGAGGGCGTATCTTTTCCCTAAGGCAGCAGCTGATGCAGTGATTCCGAAGCCTCAAGAGGAGATCCCCCAAAGTCAGATCCAGGTGGATGCTGAAATCGCGGTCGCGATGCAAGACATCCAGTTAGATGACAAGATGTCTGACGTGGACGAGCGTTTGGAAGAAGACCTCCTGGCAGAAGGCCAGGATGAAGTTTAAGCCCCGGACGTCGTAGAGGAAGAGGTCGACGAGGTGTCGGCTACTCCGGTTCAGATTCCGGAGCCTATTCCCTCAACATCGGCCGGTCTCCCAGTAGAGCTGGGACAGGCCCTCTCTTCGATTGTTGGAATGATCCAGCAAATGCAGAAGGAGAATCAGGAGAAGGCGGCTACTATGGAACTGCGGATGCAGTGCCTTGCGGAATCACGTGGGCCCCAGAAAAGGCTCAGTGTGAAAGACCTTCCCTTGTGCTCAGATGCTAACCCATGGAGGTATGCTGAGCATATGCCGATGACGACTGGAAAGATCGTCATCTCGGATAAGCTGGGCTCAGTTCCCCTAGAGGAGGTGGAATTCTGGCCCAGCAAGGCATCATATCCGGACTGTTATGTCCGGTTGAGAAAGGAACCAGCTTCAAAGGAGGAGACAGAGCCGAAGGAGGTCATAGTGATGGACCATGCTAAGGCTCAAGCTCTACTTTCATCCTCGATGAAGGAGAGGGGCTTCTCTAACTCGAAGGTAGCTGCATTGAGCAAGAAGGTCCCATCCTTTGTGTCCTCTCCTGCTAGAGCCTTCCCCTTTTTACAGAAAGGGTTTGCGGCTGTCCTAAAAGCAGTCGAGGCCGACAAGCCTTGCCCCTCCCTGGAGGAGTGTAAACCCTTGTCGCTGGCCCTGCCTATGGACCACAAGGACTGGAAGGACGTCCATCTGACGTTCTCAGTGGGTAAGTTGGAGGCTGATATTGCCGGACGGCAATTCGGCGAGGACCTCCCCAAGCTGTCTGACTTTCTTTTGCGAAGAGAGTTCGAGACAAAAGAAAGATTGGCTGCCTCAATGTCTCTTCAGACTACTCTTGAGACGATGGCAAGTGACCCCAAGGTCCATGAAATGTTCATGGTGGTGGCTAAGACTCACCTGGCCACGGTGACAAAGGACCTTTATGGCTTCGTTAAGGCGAGAAGAGCTTGTAGGGAGTTCGTGTTCACCGGGGCTACGGTGAGGCACGAGCCAAGGAAATTAATCTCCTCCAACATTTGGGGAAAAGACCTTTTCCCTACCGATGTGGTCAAAGAAGTTGTTGATAAGGCCACCATGGAGAATAGAAACCTTCTCCAGAAGTGGGGCCTGGCTATCAAAAGAAAGTCTTCCCCGGATGAGGGTCCTCAACCAAAGAGGAAGAATATGAGGACTAGGCTACCGTCTCGGCCAGCCAAGCCCTCTAGACAGCAACAGCAACTGCAATTGCCATTGCCTCCAGTGCCCCAGATGGTGGCACAAACCCCGTCCACTTTTCAGTGGGTACCCCAGGCTGTGCCGACTCAGTCCACAGCATTCACCCCAACGTTCGAAGGACAGTCTTCTTCCTTTCGAGCAAAGCCTAGAGGAGCAGCCAGAGGCTCGTCTAGGCGCCCCTCAAGGGGAAGGGGATTCAGGGGTGGTCGTGGTCAGGGAGGCAAGACCTCAGGACGGCAGTCCAAGTGAAATGATACCGGTAGGAGGGAGACTGCTGAAATTTTGGGATCGATGGACCTTCGATCCCTGGGCCCACAGCCTTCTCAAGAATGGACTGGGCTGGAGCTGGTACAGCACTCCACCCCCGTGCCTTCGGTTTTTCCAACACTCCACCCCCGTTCTGGAGGAGTATGTTCAAGAACTGTTGGAGAAAAATGTGATCCGAAAGGTGAAGTCCATCAAATTCCACGGGAGGCTGTTTTGTGTTCCCAAGAAAGACTCGGAAAAGCTCAGAGTCATTCTGGAATTGCAAATTCAAAATGCTAACACTGCAACACATAAGGACCTTACTGCCCAAGAGGGCATACTCAGTCTCTATAGACTTGTCAGACGCCTATTGGCACATTCCAATCAGTCGTCGACTCTCCCCCTACCTAGGGTTCAGGCTACAACGGAGACTAAACGCCTTCAGAGCCATGCCATTCGGACTAAACATAGCCCCAAGGATTTTCACGAAGCTTGCGAGCGCAGCTCTCAAACAATTACGCCTAAAGGGAATTCAGGTAGTAGCCTACCTGGACGACTGGCTGGTGTGGGCAGCATCCGAGACAGAATGCTTGCAAGCTTCCAGTCAAGTGATCCAGTTCCTAGAGTACCTAGGCTTCAAGATCAACAGAAAAAAGTCTCGACTTTCTCCATCTCAAAAGTTCCAGTGGCTGGGAATCCACTGGGACCTTTTGTCACACCGTTTCTCCATCCCGGCGAAGAAAAGGAAGGAGATAGCGGGTTCTGTCAAGAGACTTCTAGATTCCAAAAGGATATCAAGACGCGAACAGGAGAGGGTACTAGGCTCTCTCCAGTTTGCTTCGGTGACAGACCCAGTGCTAAGAGCACAGCTAAAGGATGCAACCGGAGTTTGGAGAAGGTATGCATCAAACACGCGAAGAGATCTGAGAAGACCAGTGCCGCCTCGGCTACGTACTCTTCTCAGGCCTTGGTCCCAAGCCAGACATCTAAAGAAGTCGGATCTTCTTCAGCCACCTCCCCCGTCGGTGACGATTCACTCAGACGCCTCAAAGGAGGGATGGGGAGGTCACTCTCATCGGAAAAAAGTCCAGGGGACTTGGTCCAAGTTATTCAGGACCTTTCACATAAACTTTCTAGAAGCTATGGCAGTGCTCCTTACCTTAAAAAAAGTCTCCCCGCATCACTCGATCCACATAAGATTGGTGATGGACAGCGAGGTAGTTGTGAGATGCTTGAATCGACAAGGGTCGAGGTCACCACCTCTCAACCAGGTGATGTTGGCCATTTACCGATTGGCGGAAAAGAAGAAGTGGCACCTGTCGGTAGTTCACCTTCAAGGAGTCCGCAACGTGACAGCGGACGCTCTATCCAGGTTCACAGAGATAGAGTCGGAATGGTCCTTAGACGCAGGATCATTTTCCTTCATTCTGAATCAAGTCCCAGAACTGCAGATAGACCTCTTTGCGACGAAAGACAACAAGAAGTTGCCCCTGTTCGTGTCCCCGTACGAGGACCCCTTAGCGGAAGCAGTGGACGCGATGTCCCTCGACTGGAACAGATAGTCCAGGATTTATCTGTTCCCCCTTCACAACCTTCTGTTGAGGGTCCTCAACAAACTGAGATCCTTCAAGGGGGTAGCGGCAATAGTGGCCCACAAGTGGCCGAACAGCATGTGGTTCCCCTTGGCGTTGGAACTACAGCTGAAGTTTGTGCCGCTACCACATCCAGTTCTGACCCATCGAGTCCAGAAGTCGACTGTCTGCGCTTCATTACAGAAAACCCGGACCCTGCAGCTCATGATTTTCTCTCCCTTGCGGTGAGAAAGCGCTTCGGGATTTCGAAAGCCAGCATAGACTTCCTAGAGGAATACAAGTGCAAATCGACTAGAAGGCAATATGAGTCATCTTGGAGAAAATGGGTGGCCTTTGTAAAGGCAAAGAATCCGCAGGAGATCTCAACAGATTTCTGCTTATCTTTCTTCATCCATCTCCATGGCCAAGGATTGGCAGCTAACACGATTTCAGTGTGTAAATCGGCTTTGATGAGACCCATTTTATTTGCCTTCCAGATCGACCTAGGTAACGAGATCTTTAATAAAGTTCCGAAAGCCTGCGCTAGGCTCAGACCTTCAGCACCTCCAAAGCCCATCTCATGGTCTTTAGACAAAGTTCTTCATTTCGCCTCCTTGTTGAGCAATGAAGAATGTGCGTTAAAGGATTTGACGCAAAAAGTTATTTTCCTATTTGCACTCGCGTCCGGGGCCAGGGTTAGTGAGATCGTAGCCCTCTCGAGAGAGGCAGGTCGTGTTCAGTTCCTGGATGGGGGGGAGCTGAACCTGTTTCCGGATCCTACGTTTCTCGCCAAGAATGAGTTACCCACCAACAGGTGGGGTCCCTGGAGAATCTGTCCTCTGAAAGAAGATGCATCTCTATGTCCAGTAGAATGCCTAAAGGTCTATCTTCGTAGAACTTCAGACTTCAAGGGTAGTCAACTATTCAGGGGAGAAACATCAGGCTCAAATTTATCTCTGAATCAACTCAGAGCGAAAATGACATATTTTATTCGCAGAGCGGATCCTGACAGTACACCCGCAGGTCACGATCCGAGGAAAGTTGCCTCATCCCTAAATTTCTTTAATTGTATGGATTTTGAACATCTCCGTTCATACACGGGCTGGAAGTCTTCCAGGGTGTTCTTTCGCCACTATGCGAAGCAAGTAGAGGAACTTAAGAGATCTGTGGTAGCAGTGGGTCGTGTAGTTA
>NC_090733.1:86574257-86576757 GCF_036898095.1 Palaemon carinicauda | reverse complement strand
TATATATATATATATATAGTTTTATAATGAAACTGAGAAATACTGTAGATTTTGTTTTCATAAAAGATGCAATAACAATTAGATAAACTGATTTAGAATTCTCATTTCATAAAATCAACTGGTATCTTATTAACTTATATTCTAAAAGATAGTTCAAAATCATACCAAGCCAGACCTAGTTTTGAAAAGAAGATTAAAAATACCGCAGTGTTATTAAGAGCAGATTTAGTTTCTCAACAAAAAGGCCTTTTAATGATGTATTTCCTTTTCCATTGCTATTCAGGCGTACTTGACCAGCTTCTCTATCTACTTTATACACCACTTAAGCCTAATGAATAGAATACTGGTGAGTTCTATGGATCTACCTCTTTTTCTCAATGGGCATTCTTTTTTATCGAGGATTATTATTAATAATCTGTCTCCTTTATACAGAGATCATTATTATTATTATTATTATTATTATTATTATTATTATTATTATTATTATTATTATTATTATTATTATTATTATTCCCCTTGTATCACAGTCTTTCGACTGGGTGGTCTTTATAATGTAGGGTTCAGGGTTACATCCTGCCTTCTTAGGAGTCCATCACTTTTCTTATTATGTGTTACATCCCTAGGATCACGCTCTTCTGCATGAGTCCTCTAGCTAATTCAGCCTCGTCTTTTTCTAGATTCCTTTTCAGGGATCTTTGGATCGTGCCTAGTTTTCCTATGATTATGGGACAATTTCCACTGGCATATCCATATCCTTCTTATTTCTATTTTATGGTCTTGATACTAATCCAATTTTTCCGTCTCTTTCTCTTCAACTCAAGAGTCCCATTGTACTGCGACATCAATGATTGATACTTTCTTCTTGATTTTGCCAATCTATGTCAAGTCTGGTCTATTTGCACGTATCACCCTATCTTTTATGATACCATAGTCCCAGAGGATCTTTGCCTGATCGTTTTCTATCACTCCCTCAGGTCGGAGCTCTTACCACTTATTACTGCAAGAGAGCTGATGTTTATTCTTCTTCTTCTTCTTCTTATTATTATTATTATTATTATTATTATTATTATACAACTCAAAACATTAGTTGGAAAAACAGGATACAATAAGCCCTAGTGCTTCAACAGGGAAAATAGCCCAGTGAGGAAAGGCTATAAGGAAGTAAACTGATACTTTGACAAATGTGGTAGTATGTAAAATTTACCAAAAGTACATTGTAGATATAGGGAGATATATTGGTGTGGTTAGTAACGTTGATATAATTGAAGGAAAAAACTTTACATCAATTTACCAGCATACGTATTTTCTGCTTTATTGAGAAACCCATTAAAAGTTACCAAATAAGATTATGAGCCAAAAATAGTGTATGGATTGAATGATCTTTGCAGATGCAATTGAACTGATTTGATGACGGAATGAGCAAGAGAGGAACTATGGTAAGCGCTTTGAAATGTTCATACTAGGAGATACTTGAGAATGTTTATATTTGAGAAGAGAGATCACGTAGATAGATACATATCTCTCAAAACATTCGATTCTTATTTGAATTTAGGAGTAAAATAGTAAGATATAAGTCACGGGAACTGACCTAGTAGGTAAATGATGAAAAATAGAATAGAAGCAAAACAAATACCGTCGAAAAAAATGTTTTACCTGACAAACAGTAAGCACTATATAGCCATATGTAAAGCTCAAAACTTCTTATATATAAATATTTTCACTTTACTTACCAAATACGATTGGGAACGGTGCATTATGTGAACAGCTTTTAAGGATCGGCAGCTAATATCGAAAATACAGAGAGAGAGAGAGAGAGAGAGAGAGAGAGAGAGAGAGAGAGAGAGAGAGAGAGAGAGAGAGAGAGAGAGAGAGAGAGAGAGAGAGAGAGAATATATATACAAGTCACTGGATAATATGAACTTCTATTCCCTCTATTTTATCACTCCCTATGGAATCTGTCTAGGGTAGATTTCCGAAGGTGAATGGGGCCTTTTATTTCTCTTAGCTAGATAGTTAATTTCGATATAGAAGGAAGATAACAACAGAAAAATGGCATTATAGATATAAATATATATATACAAATATTTATATATATATATATATATATATATATATATATATATATATATATATATATATATATATATATATATATTTATATATATACATATATATATATATATATATATATATATATATGTATATATATATATATATATATATATATATATATATATATATATATATATATATATATATATTATCTCTCTCTCTCTCTCTCTCTCTCTCTCTCTCTCTCTCTCTCTCTCTCTCTCTCTCTCTCTCTCTCTCTCTTTCAGTTTATTATAGATTTATTTATTTATATTTATATATGAATATATATATATATATATATATATATATATATATATATATATAATACATATATATATAAATATATAAATATATATCTGTATTTATATATGCATATAAATAAAATTATCTCTCTCTCTCTCTCTCT
>NC_090733.1:86554257-86564257 GCF_036898095.1 Palaemon carinicauda | reverse complement strand
TTTTTTAAATGTTATTTTAAATGTATTTTTAACAATGCAAATGTAGAGAATTTCTTTAATTACATATTACTAGCGTACTAATCAGCTTTTCATACAAACATCATCCTGACAAATTACTCCCTTAGCGAATGAGGTGGCCACTCATACATCTTTGAATTGGATCAGGTAGGGGGTATTGTCAGGGCTATTCAACTCGTTCCTTTGTAGCTGCTTGCTGTGCCGTAACCTACGCCAAACAAGGATGTTCACGGCGATAAAAATTAACACCGTTACACAAAAACTAGCCAGTAATGTAGGGTGAAGAATCTCTTTGTAAGTCGGTGACAGGTGGTCCTTTTCGGTAAGTTTCATTAAGCGTTTTGCCACACTTCCTTTATAGGGGAGAGGAAGTGCGGGCATTGTAGAGGTCCACGTGAAGTTCGCGAAGTAAGCTCGTTCTCTGATGATTGTCCGTAGGCCAGTCACCATGGAATTCGGGGAAGTCCCGATACAGCCATCTGCTGCGACGAAGATGTTGTTGAAGGATGTGGATCCGTCAGGGCATGATACATTGAAGCCGTCCTTGTCGTATCGTATCCACGAGCCATTATTTAGTCTGCAATTGAATTCTTTATTGTCAAAGGGATAAAGCCTATCCAGACAATTTTCACTTGTATGGGAGAGAGCACCGTCTAGCACTATACCTAACTCGCATGAATCCATCAAGTTTTTACGGAATTCAAATGAGTCAGCTGTACATATTTTTCTATCCATTGCGTCTGAACAGTGAGTTAATTGATTTAAGTCTTTAATGACCGTATATGTTTCCTTGTCTGGGGAAATCAATACGTGTCCTGTCAAACTGGATATTACTGGATTTGAGTGATTCGTCATGAAAGTCGGAAATGGTGATATCCTGTAAGATTGCCAGGCATCAGAAGAATCAAAGGGAATTGTAATCCTAATCTTGTTATTATCTACGTTTACTGTAATTAGGCTGTAATAAAATTCTAACCTATGTTCGTCTAACAAAGGAACATAGCCTAGTTTATCCCTAGTGTTCTCCAGAACTAATTTTAAGTAACGTATAGGCAACAAATGGGGCGACAATACACCTTTAGTTGCTAACGTGATAGCTTCTACATAATCCTTGGATTTCTCAATGAAATGTGCAATTCTGTTATGTATGTGATCTATCTTTGAATCATAATACGTTAATGTTGCTAACAAATCCTGTACTTCCATAATTTGAACGATATTATCTGAATGTTCATTTAACAAATCCATAATTTTATTGATTGAAGCTAACTGATCCCTTAGTTCTGACATAATCAATTCATCTTTATGAGTCAAGAACTCAATTTTCTTATTTTGATTACTAATTTTAAGACGATTGGAAAGTCCTAAACCTAAACTTGCAACAGACCCAAAGATGCTTAATGCAGCATAAATGAACGGATTCCGTCTTTCTTTTTGTTCGTGTCCTACAGTCCACATCAAAAGGTCATAAGCCAAAGATCCTGTCTCTCCAGTCTTATTTTTCAAGTCATCAGATAGCATCTCTGCAACTTTTAATGTTGATCCAAGCAAACTCTTAGTAGTCAAATGAAAATGTCTCCTATGCAACTCATCCAATGATGCAGAAAACCTTGAAATGGCGGTTCTTAAGCTAGTGACATCATTCTCTTGAAGAAAAATTGCTTGCATATGCACTTCGACAATTACGTTAGTTGATGTAATAAAAATGTCTTCTTGTCTTTCAACTATATTGCCATATTTAAAATATATATTCTTAGTCTTAGAACTCATCCCATACGAAAAAAATGTCTGAGCGAACAATATCACTCCCAACAACAAAAAATTCATCTTGGAAACCTGTAACGAGAAAAAACATATGTAATAACTCCTGTATTAAAAAGAAAACTTTTAGTCACAAAAATTAAAATTTTTCCTCACTTCTTTTTAATTTCTTATGTGAGACAATGGTACTATTCTCTCATCCGTGGGTTGGGCTACGTTTTGAATTCTAAACCTATTGGCCGTTAATGTTTCCAAAATGTTAAATGGGCCTTCAAACTTAGGTGTTAGTTTATAGTTGAGCCCTTTTCTGACATTGATTTGAATATAGATGTTATCACCCACGGTATATGTTTTAGTTGGTTTCGCTATTTTATCATGATTCCTTTTCATTATGATTTGTGATTCTTCTAAATTCTTTCGAAGGATATCATATCGACTTATACTTGCATTTATACATTCTTTTAAAGGATTTGATAGATTAGTTATAGGCGTTAATACATGGAAAGGTGTTCTAACTGGGGTACCATACAATGCTTCATGCGGTGACATTTTAATTGATATATGATATGAATGATTCAGAGTACTCAGTGCCGCCGGTATTGCAATATCCCAGTTGGGGTCTGATCCCCCTAGTGTTACCCTTAATATATTTAATATCTTCCTATTTGCTCTTTCCACTAGCCCATTCGACTCTGGGTGATATATCATGGTATTAACCTTCTTTATGTTGAGGAATTCACACAATGAGATAAGAAAGTGATTATTAAATTCACCACCCGAGTCTGAGATTATCATGTGTGGAATTCCATGTTTACAAATGTAACACTCGTAAAACTTCCTAGCGCATTCAATCGCAGTTTTAGTTTTAAGCGCTATTAGTTCTGTATATCGAGTTAAAGCATCTATAATTACTAAGAGGTGCTTATTCCCTCTGTCTGACTCGTAAAATCCTGTTAACAAATCTAAATGTATTCTTTCAAAGGGTTGATTGGGAACAGGATAAGCTCCTAAGCTGACAGGTGTTTTCGTATGCCCTTTGTTTTCCTGACATGTGCGACAATTAGCTATGTGTCTTTTTATATCTGTAAGCATTGTATGCCAATAAAACAATGATTTGGCTTTCTGTGACATTAATGAGAACCCAGGGTGTCCATGTAATGGATTTGAATGCAACCAATTCAGGACAGTGGAAACAAGTGAGTTTGGTACTACTACCTGGTCGTTAGTTACATGTGGTGTATTGCGGGTTTTCCTTGTCACAGTCCTACACAGAATATTATCTTTGATTACATAATTCTGCTGCTTATACTTTATATATTCTTTTTCTTTATGATTGCCTTTCAAAGCATTTATAATTGTTTCTATTTTCTGATCTTTTCTTTGCTCAGTCTGTAACAATTCAGCACTCCAGCCTAAATCTTCTTGTTCAGATATTGTTTTTACAATAGGCATGGATGTTGATATATCTATTAATTCAGCTAAAGACTCCGTACAAGATGACACGGGGTTGCGTGATAATGCATCCGCAATGATATTTGCTTTCCCAGGTAAATACCCGATTCTTGCGCCAAAATCTTGAATGATTAAATGCCACCGAGTTCGTTTAGGGCTGTGATTGAAGCCTTTAAAGAACTCTGTTAGTGGTTTATGGTCAGTAAGAACCTTAACAGGATAACCGTAAATTATGAACTTAAAATGCACTAGCGAATTAACAATAGCTAGTCCTTCCTTGTCTATTACTGCATACTTACTTTCGGAAGTTCTCAATTTTCGAGAATAGAAAGCTATCGGGAAAAACTGTTTATCATATTGCTGAAGCAATACCCCTCCTACTCCTAAGTCTGAGGCGTCTGTTGCAATGAAGAATTCCTTACCGAAGTCAGGAAATTTTAAGATAGGAGAACTACACAGTTCATCTTTCAAAGTATTAAACGCCTGTTGATGTTGCTCAGACCATATGAAATCTACGCCCTTCTTCGTAAGATCAGTTAAAGGAGCGGCTATTATTGAATAGTTGCGTATAAAACGGCTGTAATATCCACTACAACCCAGAAATTGCTGTATTCCCTTGACATTAGTAGGTATGGGAAAATTACGTATAGCCGACACCTTATCATGGACTACTTTAAGACCTTGGCTTGACACCATGAAACCCAAATATATTAATTCTGTTTTGAAAAATTCACACTTACTAATCTTTACCCTTAAGTTATGTTGTCTTAATCTCTGTAGTACTAGTTCTAACTTACGTAGATGTTCCTCTAAGGTGTTGGAAAAGATTACAAGATCATCCATATAGGCATGCAATATATCCCCTAACAAGTCTCCAAACACTATGTTAATCATTCTTGTAAATGTTATAGGAGCACAACGTAAACCAAAAGGCATCCGTAAAAATTCATAATGTCCCCTGGCTGTGCTGAAGGCTGTGTATGGGATACTATCTTCTTCTAATGATATCTGGTGAAAGCCTTTAAGTAAGTCCAAACTGGTAAAATATTTATTCTGACCTAACAAAGACAAAATATCGTCAGTACATGGCACTGGGAATCGATCAGGGATCGTTTCCTCGTTTAGACGACGAAAGTCGACGCAGATACGCCATGTTCGATCTTTTTTCGGTACAACTATTAAAGGAAAATTATAAGGGCTATTTGATTTTCTAATGACTCCTTCCTCTAACATTTTACCTACTTCATCATTTATTTCATTCTGGAATTTCATAGGGAGTCTGTACGAGGGTACATATATAATTTTCTGTTTGTCTTTTAACCTTATTTGATGCTCGATCACATCTGTTTTCCCTAAGGATCCATCCGGAGTGGAAAAGACATCTGTATATTTATTTAAAAGTTCAAAAATTTTCTGCTGAATTTCTTCGTCTTGAATGTCCTTACTGATTTTATTTTTAATAGATCGTAAAAGGGATTCATCCGCAACTGATTGAGAGTGATTGATTTCAGCAACGGTAAGAATACGATGTTTATAAACTTCTACATCCAAGATATGTTGATTTCTGTGAATTACTAAAGTGTTATTTAAATGATTACAGACTTCGATATTACATTGCTGATGTGAGCCTACTGTATAAATAGCTTGTGTGACAGACAATCCGTTGGTTTTTTCAAGTATCGGAAAGGATTAATATTTCAGATCCCGGTAGTGTTTTCTTTAATTGCACTATTAAATTCGAAGGTATGTTTGGTTCGATATATTGCGTGCAAGATGATATTACGGGTGAACGAGAATTCTGCTGGGTCGCGTATATTATTTCTTTATTAGTGAGACAAGTTATTGGTTCTTCAACGTACGTTACGGTTACATTTGTCGTCTCCTTTTTATCCAAAACTGACTTTAAAGTATTAGAAGACTTATAGAATTTCCCTTTGATATACACGCCGTGCTTTGCAGGAGCTAAGATAATGTTTTGATTTCCCATAGATGGGTATCCTATAATTACAGCTGGATACATATTAATGTTTTTCACAACAACAAATGTATCGGCAAACGTGCGATTACCGACTCTGAACTGAATATGAGTTATGCCTATGACGTTTAATTCATTATTTCCTATACCTGAAAGTCTAATTCCTGATTTTTCAATCGGAAAGTTCGAAAACAACAAATGATGCGTCTTCAAATCCATAATATTACGTGGACTACCAGAGTCAAAAAATAACGTAAAGGATTTGTGTTCTAAATTTACAGCATATAAGGTTGGCCGTAACTCATTTTGGCTTATTATTGTATGAATACGTTGCAAATCTACGGGAGCATGCACTGTTTTACTTAATTCGGCCGTGTGTTTCATAGGAAAATCTATTGTCTCACAATTATCTGATAAAACATTAAATTGATTATTCAATACTATTGATGTTGACATAAATGACCTTGACCCAACATCACTCTCTTCCCCTCTAGAGTTAACTATGTGGTATTTGCTTTGCTCTGCACATTCTGAAAATTAGGCTGACTTTGCGAGGTCTGGTTTGACGGCCCAGGCTCAGCGATATTTGAAGAAGTGTTTGTTTGTTTCGGACTCTGAACTACATTGACATTTTGTTGTTTCTTCTTATTGTTAAAATGAGGATTTTTCTTTTTATTTCCATATGGAACTGACTGTGGAATTGACTGTGTATTTCTAGGATATTGTTGTGTCTTACGCCCGTAACATTGACTATAAGAATGTGATCCTGTGTTGTGAACTGAACAAAATTTCGTTCTACAGTCTGCGCTTATGTGACCTTGACGTTTGCAGTTGTAACACGTCACTCCCGCTACTGGATTATTAATTACGTTCACTGTTTGTGGTTTTGTTTCATTCTTAGCAAAAACTTGAGTTAACACGGGATCGAGATCTGGACACTTGGACATGTGTTTCTTTATCTGTTTATAGACATCCAATTCCGTACTTGCAGGCATTAACTTCTTATCAAAGCACCGCACTAAAGCTTCAGGCAACATAAGTGTCATGCAAGTTAAATACATTAATCGTAAAAAATCTTTCACGGAGATATTATCGTTAGTAACCCAAGTGGAATTACCTAAAATGTCCTGATATTCGTTAAGCCTATCAGCTATGAGAGCTGCTCTCTCAACAACATTAAGCCGATTCATAGTGGCTTGATTAAGTGTATTTCGTAACGTTAACACTACATCCAAAGCTTCCTCACCCCCATAGATCGCGCGTAACCTAACTTTGAAATCATCCCAAGTAACTGCTTCCTGAAATGAAACACCTCTTAAATACGCACTCGCATCCCCCTTAGAAAAATCTATAAAACTTTTAGCTTCTTGTAATTGTACAAAAGGATCTACGATTTGTTTGGCATTTAAATGGGCATCAACGGATGAAATCCATGACTCCACATTTTGTGGCAAGAACCCGTTGACACGGCCTTGAAAAGGAAGGATTGCTGACCTGGCATTTACAAGCGTCACAATTGGAGGAGGATTAGCCTGGCCTACACCACTAGGTCCAGGGGTAGGGCTGACAGGAGGAGCCATGACTGCTGTATTCTTTTTTTTTCTATCTCTTTGACCCCTTTCAATCCTATCAAAATATCTATATGAGTACAGACGCCCACTGCGTAAACGCATATGTATAATAAAATTCCCCCAACAATGTTACTAATCCCAATACATTTCCCCCCAAGAGTTTATGAAAGAAAAAGGAATTAGCACAAAGAAAGAAAAATTCTAAATGAGAATTCGGAGTTTCTTATAACAAAGTTTAGGAATTCACTCACCCCAGTAATAATTGACTAACGACTTGTGATAACTACACTTCACTGCCCAAACTGAAATGAATACAAAATCTCTGTACTTAGCTTTATATGAAGTCGACTCGTCGTCTCTCTCTCTCTCTCTCTCTCTTGATGTTTTGTTAGCGATGTCTCGTTCTAGTTTCTTGTAGAATGTAGTTCTTCCTGGATATGTTTTGCAATTGTTGAACGCCAGTCCTTGGGTTTCCTAGGATGTTGATTGAAGATTCTATTTGTATACTAACATATGTTGGTGTTAGCATTTCCGTTGGACTTAGTCAAAATTGTAGATTCTTGTAGATAGTTTTATTTTGAAGTCTTGAAGATCATTCTCTGGTTTTACAGCTTTTATGTTGAAGTCTTGAAGATATATCTCTGGTTTTACAGCTATTTATTTTGAAGTCTTGAAGATATTTCTCTAATTCTTAGAGTTTAATCGCTGCCTTAGAGTTTAACCGCTGTCTTTGAGTTTAATCGCTGCCACCATTTATTGGTGTGCTACTGTCTTAAGCACACATTTGAGTATGAGTTGTTTTCAGATGTATTTAAATGGTTTACTAAACACATCTTAGTGGTTTTTAAGTTTTATTGTGAATAAACAACTGAGTTAAACATCTCCATCACTGGAGGAAGCTGTGTTGGTCCACATGACCAATTCTGGTGAAGTTTAGATATGAACTGAATAAATTACTGATATCCCAAATATCGTACACTTGCTTTAATTTGGCTAAGTGACGGAATCGGAAGACACCTGCATCCGGTGACGTCACAAACTTTCACACGAAGAGACAATGTGTTGACACTAAGAAAGAATGGCAACTCAGCATCTTACATCCTGCTTACAATTTGAGTTGACCATAGCAAATCTCACGGTTAGCTCTTCCAACCAACATGACATATTACGTCATTTGTTTTAAACATGTAATATTACTATTCTAACTATTACATATATATATATATATATATATATATATATATATATATATATATATATATATATATATATATATATATATATATATATACATATTTTCAAGAATTTCTCATTATAGGATCAATATATATACATACATATATATATATATATATATATATATATATATATATATATATATATATATATATATATATATATATATACATATTTTCAAGAATTTCTCATTATAGGATCAATATATATACATACATATATATATATATATATATATATATATATATATATATATATATATGTATATATATTGATCCTATAATGAAAAAATCTTTGAAAATATTTCAATAAATCACGTACTATTACCAAGATATTAATATATTTACTTCATTAATAAACATACTGGAGAAAAAATTCCATTCTTAGGTAAAGAAATATATTCGTTGTCCATTTTTAGGACTTCAAACACTTTCACCTTTTAATAATTACAATATGGAGATAAAACAATCATTTATCAGTAGAACTAGCAATCCTGTACCCAATCTGTTCCTTAAATCTCCTCTATGCTTCCGATTTGGTCTTACAGATTATTCCAGCGAGGGGTTAGGCAGAGAAAAAGTATTATTGTTATTGTTATTGACCACCTAACCACTTTCTCTTTGATATTTATTACCACAATACACTCTACCAGCTTTTGTTTTCCAAAGAGGTGAGGACCAAATCTTAATTGTTTTCTATATACTTTTCTTAATATAAATGTAATATTACTCCTTTTCTTTAAGAATTTCCATTCGAATTGATTATCAATTTTCATCCTCTTAGTTAGTCAATAAATATATTTCTTTTACCAAAATAAAATTTAGTTCTTCTCAGGTAAATGAGATATGGCAACTGAAATGTATAATGCAGTACATTACAGTATGTTCGGTTACCTAATGATTAAGTTTTGGTAGAATAATGCGGAGGTCTTCTACCATTTATTATCATTATTATTATTATAATAATCATCATCATCATAGTCATCATCATCATCATCATTATTATTATTATCATCATCATCATTATTATTATTATCATCATCATCATCATCATCATCATTATTATTATTATTATTATTATTATTATTATTATTATTATTATTATTATTATTATTAGTATTATTATTATTAGCTAAGATACAACCCTCGTTTGATGAATAGGGCTTACAACCTCATCTTTAAATACTGGGGAGAAACCGAAAAGCTCATCTATTCTGTACTTGATAAAAAGAATGTATCTATGAATTTATGACTAAGGAGTGCCACTGTCATAGTTACAACGATGAAGTAATCGTTTTATAAATGTAGGTTTTTCTGAAAGCCATAAATGTACATCTAATTAACGTTTGGAATGAAGTTTTTTGACTTTCCCCGCGTTAACTGGTCTTCGTTCGTACATGTTTTAGAGGTAATAAAACGCGAGTAATGGTCGAATAGCAGAGTTAAAAATACTCTCTTGCCACAGCGCACTTTTGTTTTTACTTCTGTGAGATTTCGAGGCCAACATTTAAAACCCGTTTTGTCACTTACTTAAGTGGACCCAGATCAATAAACCCTAATGAAGAGTCATGAAAGAATGTTTTTTTTGTTTCTTACTGTCAACTTACTGTCAAGAGGAAGGCCAAGGTTTGGGTGGATGGATGGAGTGAAGAAAGCTCTAGGCGATAGGAGGATAGATGTGAGAGAGGCAAGAGAACGTGCTAGAAATAGGAATGAATGGCGAGCGATTGTGACGCAGTTCCGGTAGGCCCTGCTGCTTCCTCCGGTGCCTTAGATGACCGAGGAGGTAGCAGCAGTAGGGGATTCAGCGCTATGAAGCTTCATCTGTGGTGGATAACGGGGGAGGGTGGTCTGTGGCACCTTAGCAGTACCAGCCGAACTCAGTTGAGTCCCTTGTCAGGCTGGGAGGAACGTAGAGATGAGAGGTCCCCCTTTTTTTGCTTCATTTGTTTGATGTCGGCTACCCCCCAAAATTGGGGGAAGTGCCT
>NC_090733.1:86511648-86519148 GCF_036898095.1 Palaemon carinicauda | reverse complement strand
CCTTGATTTCGTACCGGCGAGTGAGTGGTGGCACACAGCTGGACTTGCAGTGACTGGTATCACTGCCTGACTTTCATATTACTGGGCTGTATCCTTACTTACTTACTTTGATGGCTGATTTCCCAGTCCCATATAGCAGCAGGATTCCACTCTCTACAGGACCTCCGCTGTCGTTTTACATTGTTCGTTCACAGTATTTATCTTTTAAAGTCACATACTGTTCATTTACGGTTAAATCGTCACTGTTGTATGATTTCTTAAATAAGAAAGTCTTCAGTTTCCTCTTGAAAGCCTAAATGTCTTCAATCTTTTGAATGTTTCGTGGGAGCTTATTATAAAGTCTTAGGGCCGCATATTTAAAGGCTCTGAAGCCTAAAGTAGACATATATCCTGGTTCCAACAGTTTGAAGCCATCTGTAACTAATCTCGTGTCGACACGATTTGTTGGCTGCGCAATATGTAGCAATTCTCTTTAGTATTTTTGAAGACCGGTTCTGATAACTTGCTGGGTTATCGTACATATTTTAAATTCAATTCTCGCTTTAATCGGCAGCCAGTGTAAATCGATTAGTATAGGGGTGATCCTTTCTCTAGGTGGGACACCTTTTATCAGTCTTTCTCTTCTGTTTATTATGTTTGGTAATTTCTTAAGTTGCACTTTTGGTAAATTGTAAAAGATAGAGTTGCAGTAGTCAAGCCAGGTAATAACACAGTTTATCACAAGTTTCTTTACAGAATTTTCGTCCATGTACTTATTTTATAAACGCAATATTTCTTAGGTGATAACCAACAGTTTTTACTACATTATTTATTTGGGGATTTAGAGACAGGTTACAGTCAAGAAATAAACCAAGCTCTCGAACTTTACTAGATATCGGCACCGAGTCATTATTCATGTTAATTTGAATATCACCCAAGTTTCTCACGCCGTTTCTCTTACCCACCACCATAAATTCAGTTTTGTTCTCATTTGATTTTAGTTGTTTATATGTCATCCATTCTTTAAAACTATCAGGGATTCGGTTTAGAGTTTCAGTAGTGTCATGTATATCATTATGGAGAAGTAAAATTGTGTGTCATCTGCAAATAGTTTGAACTTCACGCCATTTCTTTGTAGCATTTTCGATAGACCAATAGTATACAGTAGATGCAGAATAAGATTGGGCCGAGTACACTCCCCTGGGGTACCCCTCTGTTTAAAAGTTCATATGATGAATAAGAGTTCCCAATTTGT
Organism: Palaemon carinicauda; assembly: GCF_036898095.1. Classification (NCBI taxonomy): domain Eukaryota; kingdom Metazoa; phylum Arthropoda; class Malacostraca; order Decapoda; family Palaemonidae; genus Palaemon; species Palaemon carinicauda. Next base: position 86,517,914 of record NC_090733.1, on the reverse strand, counting down.
ACACAGTAATTTCTACCAGCTAAGTGGTATTCGAAGGCTTGATCTTCAACGCCGATGGGCCGTAAATCATTTAGTAGCAGTTCATGCAAAACTGTATCAAATGCAGCACTGAGATCGAGCAGTATTAAGATACCACATTTATTTTCATCCATCATTTCTAGCAAATCACTTACAACAGAGTAGATGGCTGTCTCCGTAGAGTATAGTTTTCTGTAAGCAGATTGGTTTGCAGGCTAAGCTTCTATTACTTTTTTTGGGCTCAAGCCATGTCGTCTTGATGGAAGTTCCTATTAGTAGCTTCCTTAGGGATATATGTACTACAGTGATATTCCCAGAGAAATTTACCTTTAGGTCTGAAGAATTCTATCTCCCGGCGCGAATATCCTTCAAAATTTCTCTCAAGGATATCACATAATATCAGGGGACGTATTCTTGACATCTACATAGCAATCTGCACCCCGAATAGCGTTTACGCTTCGAGGGGGGAAAGTGGAAGAATTAGAAGGGGAGCCGTATCAAGGTTACCCTAGTTCCCATACTACTATTGAGTATCACAACAGCGCCATATTCAAGATCGCGGACATTCCTAATTCGGTAGCGATTTCGCACGGTGGTGTTCCCTGTTGATCTGACCTTTTTGATCGATTTTCAAGGATTATTACTCTGTTAGGTTTCGCCAGTCGTCTTTATCTTGAACTTTTAATTCAATATTTCTCCTTTCATCATCTCTTATTTCACGCTTCATAGTCCTCGGCCACGTAGGTCTGGGTCTTCCAACTCTTCTAGTGCCTTGTGAACCCCTGCTGAACGTTTGGTGAACTAATCTCTCTTGGTGAATCCAAAGAGGCATCTCCATCTACCCCTCATCATGATCGCATCCACATATAGCACTCGAGTAATCTTTCTTATAGTTTCAATTCTAATCCTGTCCTGCCATTTAACTCCCAATATCCTTCTGAGGGCTTTGTTCTGAAATCTACTAAACCTATTGGAGATTTTTTTCATTGTCATACCATGACTCATTTCCATAGAGTAACACAGATTCCACTAAACGTTTATATAGTATCATTTTTATGTGTAATTTCAAGCGATTTAATTTCCAAATTATACTTAACCTAGCCATTGTCTGATTTTTTTTTTCCATCTTTCACTAAACTCTAATTCTAAAGACCCTGTATTGGAGATTATGGTTCCTAAATACTTAAATGAATCTACCTCATTAATCCTACCTCCTTCAATTGATATTTCATATTCCATTGCATACTCCGTTCTCATCATCTCTGTCTTTCTTCTATTTATCTCCAGCCCGACCTCGTATGATATTTCATGCATCATCAGCATACTCTTGTTTTGCTTACTTCCTATCACCAATCCAGTCCAATCCTTCTTCACCATCTCCGATTGTTCTACTCATTACCAAATCCATGAGGAGACTAAACAACATAGGTGACAACACATTCCCTTGGAGTACTCCGCTGATTACTGGAAATTCATTGGACAAGACTCCATTAACATTAACTTTGCACTTGCTATGCTCATGAGCAGACTTAATACATTTTACATATTTAGGAGGAATTCATAATTTAACAAGACTCTCCACAAAACTGGTTGGTGCACACTATCAAAGACTTTTTCATAGTCAACAAGTGCCATCAAAAGTGGATATCCATATTCTACGCATTTTTGTACAACATATCTCAAAAAGAAAATTTGGTCAATGCAACTTCTACCTTTTCTAAATCATGCTTGTTGATCTCTCAGCTTTTCATCAATCTTTCTCTCCAGTCTCTTTAGAATAAGCATACTATATATTTTTATAACAGCTGACGTAAGTGTGATACCTCGGTAATAATTGCAGTCAGTCAGGTCTTCTTTTTTTTTGCCATTTTCACCAAACTCATAACTCTCATTCACTAGGTTTTGCCTCTTCATGCCACATTCTACAAAATGATCTGGTAAGTAATCTGGGAGTTACTTCATTTTGGCCAGTATCATCTCGTCTTTGTCTTCTTTTTGTAGTATCCCGAGTATTACTTGATATCCATGGCTTTCTCGTTGTAACAGTGTGTCCCTTGAATTTACTACTAACTGACTGATATATATTCTTAATATCACACCATTCTTCATTAATTGTCTACTCCTCGTCTCTTAGTGTCTCTAAAGTTGCAAACCGATTCCTTCACTAATTGCAAAGGTTTCTCTGTGTTCCTCTTCGAAAAGCTTAGCCGTATCAAATCTAGGTATTCTATATACCTTGCTCTTGGGTGCTTTCAGTTTTAATTTTAGTGTGGCAATGAGGAGCATGTGATCACTAGCAATATCTGCACCTCTATAGCTTCTTACATTTCTCAGAGTCCTCCTTCTCTCTTTATTAATGGTAATGTGATCTATCTGATTTTTGTAACAGCCACATGGTGAAGTCTATGTATACTTGTGGATGTTCTTATCATGAAAAATAGTGCCTTCAATGACAAGATTGTTAGGTGAACAGAAACTTAGGAAATGTGCTCCAATTTCATTTGCAACTTCGCTATGACCCTCAACACCCAGCACATTCTTTATCCCTTGATTATTCCTTCCAATATTAGCATTGAAGTCGTCAATCACAATTTTCATTTCTCTCCCTGGGATCTCACCTATTCCACTCTGCAGTTCTTTATAATATTCATATTTTCTTTATTCAGGGGAATCATTTGATGGGGCATAGCAAAGTATATTACTTATATTGCACTGCTTTGATTTGAACTTTGATAGTAACAATATAGTATTTACAGCTCTCCCCTCGGTTAATGCCTTCTCTGCTCCTGAAGTCACCATCATTCCTACTCCTTTTCCAACTCCATCTGTTCCTCGTGAGTAGATATACATAATGCCTTGGTCTAAAGTTTCCTTACCAATACCCTTAGAACGTGTTTAACTTAGAGCCAAGGTATGCAAACTATATTACATAAATTCACTCTTCAATTGCTGTAACTTCCCCATCTGATTCATGGTTCTAACATTCAAATTATCTATTTAAATTTTTCTTTAGTATTTATAAACCGGGAGACTCAGCCCCCAGCTACGTCCGGGACTGGGGGCTATTCCTTAATCATCTCTATTCATGAATGACTAAATCCATAGAGGATTCATTAGCTAGACACATCAAAGGATAGCCAGTTCTTTGTGATGTGCAGTGTCTATCTAACTAAGGAAAGTGACCTTGCCAGTCAATACTATTTCTTGTAAGATCAACCGTCAGCCATCATGAGTAAAAGCCGAAGAGACAGTTTATCCATCGGCCTAAACCCAATCCATCACCTTGCTGCTAGTGACTTCATCGAGATTAGTGGGCCATTTCCTGCACACCCAAAGCTCTCATCACTCCACCAAGTAGCTCATCCGCTTATACGTGTATAAGCGTTGGCAAATATGGATTTGTAAGAAAAAACTTTAACCAAACAAAACCAAGAGAAATTAGATAGAATAGTGTGCCCGAGGGTATCCTCAAGCAAGATAACTCTAACCAAAGACAGTGGAAGACCATGATACAGAGGCCTATGGCACTACCTAAGACTGGAGAACTATGTTTTGATTTTTGAGTGTCCTCCAAGAAGAGCTGTTTACCATGGGTAAAGAGTCTCTTCTACCCTTACCAAGAGAAAAGAGACCTCTGAACAATTACAGTGCAGTAGTTAACCCGTTGGGTGAAGAAAAATTGTTTGGTAATCTCAGTGCTGTCTGGTGTATGAGGACAGGTAAAACTCTGTAAAGAATAGGCCAGACTATCCGGTGTATGTGTAGGCAAAGGAAAAGTAAACCGTAACCAGAGAGAAGTATCCAATGTAGTACTGTCTGGCCAGTCAAAGTACCCCATAATCCCCTAGCGGTAATATCTCAACGGTTGGCTGGTGCCATGGCTAACCTACTACTTACCTAAACATATATACTGTGTGTGCATATATATATATATATATATATATATATATATATATATATATATATATATATACATATATATATATATATATATGTATATATATATATATATATATATATATATATATATATATATATATATATATATATTTATATACATATATATATATATATATATATATATATATATATATATATATATATATATATATATATATATATATATATATATATATATATATATATATATATATATATATATATATATATATATATATATATATATATATATATATATATATATATATATATATATATATATATATATATATATATATATATATATATATATATATATATATATATATATATATATATATATATATATATATATATATATATATATATATATATATATATATATATATATATATATATATATATATATATATATGTGTGTGTGTGTGTGCGTGTATGTTAAGCTTAATAATCTTTTTAATCATAACAACACTGATCACCTCTACAAAGACTTAAATGTTTAAATTTTTCTATTTCTATTTCTTGGGAAAGAATGGAGAGGTGAAAAGGCTAAAAAAGAAATTACATTTCTTTTTGAAGGCTAAAAATAGAATTTCCTTTAATAACTGATGATAGGAGCCGTCTATTCACCATGAAATAAAACTCCTTTGTCAATTACAGTTCGTATCAATTGGAGCATCCATTGCCAGTATGCCTCTTGGACGCTTCACTAAGTTTCGCAAGTGGAGAATTTTGGGTCAAGGTTGCAGTCTAAGATCAGCGCATGTACATTACAGGTGAGATAAGATAAACATATACTCTAGTAGATATGAAATTAGTGTTTGAATATTACGTTGCTACTGAACTGTGTGGTTATGTGTTTGTCAATATTGATGAGAAACTGTTCTTGAATTTCGTTAATTGTTCATGGATGCTCATGGCCAGATAAAGACTATTACGTGGATTTGGTTTAAAGGTTTTTATAGGTCACTCATGAATGGGAGAGGCAAGATACGCTGATATAGCCATACTAGTAGGACAATGCTATAGAGACTACCCATATATACATATGTTCAGCGCCACAACGTCCCGTTCACCCAACCTAAGACCAGGAAGAGCCAGGCAGTGACGCCTGCAGTATAGTTTCACACATTTTAGGTTTAAAATTAATTGCATCACTTCTTGAAAGTATAATTTGCATACTAGTCAGACGCCCGTTAACACGACTTGGCATATGACTGTTTATATCAGGATATAACGTAAAAAACAATCCCTATTTTATTCTATTAATCAAACTATATGCCAACCAACAAAAAAATAAAAAAAAAAAGGCTATCATATTTCAATGTTAACATAATATCATTGAAATATAGTGACAGGCAATTGCTGTGATAGGAATCAGGTTTCAACAACGTTATGGTAAAAATAAATAGCTAGTGTCTTCCATGTAGGAGAGTAAATCTTGGGGGAAATTCATAGGATTTTCAACACTGTTCTGAATAGAAAAGTATTCTCCTCTTAAATTTACTAGGTCAGGCTATTAGTTTTGTTTTATTTTTTTTTATGATCGTATCTATTTCTATAAATTTTCTCATGTATATATACATATACATATATATACACACACACACACACACATATATATATATATATATATATATATATATATATATATATATATATATATATATATATGTAAGTATGTATATATGTATGTAAGTATGTATATATATATATATGTAAGTATGTATATATATATATATATATGTAAGTATGTATATATATATGTAAGTATGTATATATATATGTAAGTATATATATATATATGTAAGTATATATATATATATATATATATATATATATATATATATATATATATATATATATATATATATATATATATATATATATACATATATATATATATATATATATGTAAGTATGTATATATATATATGTAAGTATATATATATATATATATATATATATATATATATATATATATATATTTATATATATATATATATATATATATATATATATATATATATATATATATGTTATGAACCGCCTTAATGGTTCAACAGGTTCTTTAAAAAAACTAAAAGAATTGGGACTGGAATGAACCGATGGACTGCAACAACCAAAGAGGTGGGTAAAACAGAAAACACTTAAGTACCTTAACCTAGTTTATTATACAAAAGTTATACAAAAATAAATTATATACAATAATTACAATGACTACAGGTAATGGGAAGCACAGAGACATAAATGATCGTTACCACAAAATCAGTTAACATTTAAAATTACAAATACAGTTTAATGATATT
>NC_090733.1:86504148-86506648 GCF_036898095.1 Palaemon carinicauda | reverse complement strand
TTTTTTGATATTTTTACGCTGTGTCAAGATGAAATTATGATATATATGCATGTTTTTTCAATATAAATAATATTATTCATAGAGTTGTAATATCATGCTTTCCAAAGTTCGCTTAGCGTAAGTAAAAGTTTGTTTACCATTAGAGCTCAACAGTTGCCATGACAACTACACACATAAAAACGTATTTCAATAGTATTGGATGTTCAAAATGTGACAGATAATGGTGTTTTCAGAAATCAATATAGAAATTAACTAAATAAAATGAATAATAGTTCAAATAACAAACACATTCACGAGAAATATATCGGTCCCTTTATATTTTTAACAGTATAAAATAGCGGATACAAGTTGTTAATAAAGATATAATTTGTTAATAAAGGCTTGTTTCACAGTATTATAAATTTCATATATAGTTGTATATTATGGTATTATTATACTATTAGCAAAACATTCGATATGGCTCTGCTTTTAGCAATCAGCTGACTTTGTCCTTTTAATTTTTCCCTTTAACTCTGGGTTGAAGAATTATTTTTATTACTTTTCTTTTATATGTGTGATATGGCCTCTACTTCTCGCCAAGTAATCTTTAAAAGAAACAGTAGTTACATATAAAGTGGAACTTCATTACAAAAAAAAGTGACAGAAATAGACATTCCATGTGTTCATGTGGAATACAATAAGTAATTATTTGAGGGAAGTTGATAATTTAATTTTGATCAGCTATGCTCAACATATGCTAAAGAAAGAAAGAGTCATTAATGGTACCAACCAATTTAGCATTTTATCATTGAAGCAGCATTAGTAGACTCAAACATATGCTACAACATTCAGAATCCCACTGCTAAGGTGAATAGAAAAAAAAAATCAGGGAAAAATGATTAACACTACGTTAAAAGGGTATAAGCGGAGCAAAACCTCAAAGAAAGGGTAGATTTTCAAATGCAATGGAATCTAGACTAACTGAAAGGCATTTTCCAGCTCAATATGTTGACAAAAACCACAGACTCCAATGTATCTTATGCTCTTTCTTGCCAAAAAAAATTGCTTGATGAAAGTAAAGGCGAATATAAAAGAAAGCAAACAACTTATTTTTGTGATCGAATTGTTGAAAAGCCCCCTCTTTGTATCATTCTATGTTTTGAGACATATAATTACCCATAAAGTGTACAAAAAGCACTTTATATATATACTGTATATATATATATATATATATATAATATATATATATATATATATATATATATATATTATATTATATATATATATATTTATATATATATAAATATATATATATATATATATATATATATATATATATATATATATATATAGTTTATATATAAATATATATATATATATATATATATATATATATATATATATACATATATATATATATATATATATATATATATATATATATATATATATATATATATATATATATATATATATATATATATATATATATATATATATATATATATATGAGGCCTTGCTTTCAAACTCAAACAGTTGGGAGTGGGTGGGTCGTTTCTTAGCATTATTATTGATTTTTTAAGTAATATATCTCGAAGAGTTATTGTTGATGGGCACCATATTGAGTATAGGAATGTGATATCCGGTGTTCCACAGGGTAGTTTTCTTGGCCCATTACTTTTTTATTCTATATACACATGCCATGTGGTCTGGCATAGACAACAAGCTTGTTGCATATGCAGATGATGCATCAATTCAATCCCCTGAATATAGATCTGGGGTTGGTGAATCTTTTAATAGATATATACCTAAAATTAGTGCATGGTGCAAATTATAGGGCATGAAGTTGAATCCTAACAAAATTCAAAGTATGATTGTCAGTAGGTCAAGGACGGTGGCTCCTCAACATCCGGATCTTAGTATTTATAATGTTTCTTTAATTTGTATGACTCTTTTTAAGTTTTAGGTGTGATTCTTGATAGAAAATCTAGTTTTGAGAAACACATTAGGTATGTGTCTTCTTCAATTGCACAAAAAATTAGCTTATTCAGAAAGTCTTACAAGATTTTCGGTGATCAATCTGTTTTGGAGAAATGTTTTAATTCTTTCATTCTACCTTGTTTTGAGCAATGATCTCATGTCTGATCTTCAGCTGCTGATTCTCATCTTAATTTGTTGGACAAAAGCATACGGTCTGTCAAATTTCTTATTCCTGATCTAGATATTAATCTTTGGCACCGTAGTTCAATTAGCTAATTGTGCATGTTGCATAAGATTTTTCATAACTCTGAACCATCCTTTACATTCAGATCTCCCTGGACAATTCTATCCTGTTCGTAATACTAGGCAGGCAGTTAATTCTAATAACAAGCCTTCTCCACCATGAGGCTCAATACTACAAAGTATTCTAGAAGTTTTATTCCAGCTTTGACCAAGTTGTGGAATGATCTTCCTAATCAAGTAGTTGAATCAGTAGAACTTCAAAAATTCAAAGTTGCAGCAAATGTTTTTTATGTTGACC
>NC_090733.1:86485629-86500629 GCF_036898095.1 Palaemon carinicauda | reverse complement strand
GCTGCATCTTGCAAAGACAATTTCATCAACTAAAGGCCAAGGAATTTTTCCTCCAAAAATACTTTGACTGAATTAACTCAAACAACTCTAGTTTTTTTTCTTCCTCTTCCGAATTGTATTATTTTCTTCTTATCAAACTAATATTGTCTTTTCGCTTCCAGTGAAAGATTCAACCCTCTGACACCGATTCTTTGTAAAGTACATATAGTGTAAAACTGCTTCAGCCTTTTTCGTTTCATTCGTATTGCTCGTCAGGATTTCATTTTTGTAAAAGAGATATAACTGTAATACAATTCATATACCATAGCCTTTGCTTTAACAGAGATTTTGAGTCTTTTCCAAATTGACGACTTCTTTTCTTCAAATGATTAACGCGATGGAAAAGTTAATTTTATTTTCCTAGCTCTTGACAGTCGAATGCGACGAGCTCTGAGGCTTGGCTTCTTTTCATCAAAATATGAAACATTTTGTACTACATATTACCTCTTTCTGTATCTTTTGTAACATTTTCGATCCCATTCAGGAGTCAATAAATTTAAGTTAGGCACCAGGCCTTCGGGGGGGCGGGGGGGGGGGGGGGCAGTTTTACATAACTAATGTTAGGGCAAAACTTTCCCGAGCTAGAATAAACTTCCTTTACGAAGATAATTATCAAGAAAATGAATATTGAAATATTGGAACTAATTTCTTATATCCTGATTATGACGAAATAAAAAAAAGAAATATACTAAAAATCGTGCATACTTTTAGTATATACAGACAAGATTATTAATAATGAGAAGCTTATCATCTATATAAGAGAGAGCAAGTATCTGGCTATATGTCTAACAATAATAAATATACTGTAGATATAAATATTTCTTTCCAGTGAGAAGGTGTGCATGTGCGTACGTGTGCATATCTATTCAAATATTTAGCGGTCAGTTTTGACGGGTCGTGGCCACTAGTATTCCGCATAATATTGAAACAATATTGGAATAAAAGAAGTTCATTGGCTCCTCTCTTGACGGTTGCTTGAAAATTTCAATGAATACCTGCCTGAAAGAAAAACGAAGAGATACAAGACGGATTAGATTTACCTAAAAGGATGAAGCTTGGTGCAAGTGTTAGATCCCATGTCAGTTTAATCCTCGATGTCTGGGATGCAAGTATTCATCAAACAAATTCAGGGTTTTCTTTTGAGTTCTTCTTAACTGAATAAACGAAATTGCAAAGTAACGCAGACTAACTTCTGAGCAGAACATGTTCCAATTTGACGTAAGTTTCTTACTGACAATGGTTGAGTGATTGCCACCTGCTCCAACGGTGATTTCATTAAGGTAAAATCATGGTTTGCTTTAACATATCATCCGTCCACTTGTTCTATATTTACAACTATGTACATAATTTTCGTTGAGTATATATTACTAGCTTGCTTCTCAGGGTTTGAACAATTCTCAACTCAATTCTGAGTTGAAATAGAATATTCCAATATGAAAATTTGATTTCCATCTATTTTATGCATATTTGGTCAAATAGGCTACACACAAACACACGCATGCGTGCGCGCACACATATGCATATATATATATATATATATATATATATATATATATATATATATATATATATATATATATATATATATATATATATATATATGTGTGTGTGTGTGTGTGTGTGTGTGTGTGTGTGTGTGTTTGTGTGTGTGTGCGTGTGGTATGTATTTCTTGTATTCAAATGGTGCTTAAGGAAGTATCTTTTTTTATATGAATATAGAGTCATTATTGAATATTTATTTTATTTTCACCATCACTAAAAAATAATATTTGTTCATTTGAAAACGTATCCCTCAAAGTAAAAACGTCAACCATATCTCCATTGTAATCGATATCTGTACCAATAGTATTATAAAGCTCCGTTGAAAATTGTCATAGATATATTTTCTAGAATATATTTAGATTTACTCTTAGCTTATGTAAAGTAATTAATACCACGTTCCTCACCCGTTGGTTATATTGATACAAAAAAGCTTTAGAAAACTATATACGCTTCATTATTCACCACTAGGCACTCTCTCTCTCTCTCTCTCTCTCTCTCTCTCTCTCTCTCTCTCTCTCTCTCTCTCTCTCTCTCTCTCTCAGTAGGAAAAACTCACCAGTGAAAAAATTCATGTTCTATTTCCGACCGTCCATCTCAGGTAAAGATATTAGTACGCACTTTCTTTTCAATTATTTGAAATAAAAATATCACTTAAAGTTTTTTTCTTTCCTTAATGAGTGGCTTTGTACTTTTAACCTGAATTATTTACAGGTCTTGACTTAAGTATTAGCCTATAAATTTTATAAAGCATTGATTTAATGTTGTCTGTTATTCTAGTTTTTCCTCATGGTAATGCACGAAAAACATTAATAGGCATATATATATATATATATATATATATATATATATATATATATATATATATATATATATATATATATATAAAATATTCACATATATATATATACATATACATATATCGTGGTGAGTGTGTGTATGTGCGTATATATACATATATATATATATACATATATATATATATATATATATATATATATATATGTATACATATATATATATATATATATATATATATATATACATATATGTATATAAATATATATATATATATATATATATATATATATATATATATATATATATATATATATATATATATATATATATATATATACATACAGTATATATATATATATATATATATATATATATATATATATATATATATATATATATATACATATATATATATATATATATATATATATATATATATATATATATATATATATATATATATATATATATAGTGGGGAAACCTTACCGTCGTGAAAATGTTTGTGTATAGCTATGATCACCAAAGATGTACTAGTCAGGGACATTAACTAGGTTGGTTTGTTGTGAGCGATCAGACAAAAGTCTGCTACCATCACCAATCCACATAACCCAGCGCGGTGACGAAAGCTGGCTAAACTCCAGACATGAAAAGGGAGTTGTTTGAGGCCTTTGTCTTGTGGTTAACTTGAAACTGCTGCATTTGCTGTAGCTCAATTTGTTATTTAATGGAAATTGGCCAAGCCACAAACATAAGTAAACGCATGTCTGAGGCCTTGGCCTGTAGTGGACTAAAAACGATTGCATTGATTGTAGTCGTTATAACGAAAATTGCATCTCTAATCTGTTGTCTCTCGTTGACAGCTGAAGAGAAATTTCCCAAAGTGGAATGGCATCTTGAACCCTCCACCGAAGAAGACCTCTCTTGATGATATTACTTTCTTTGTGGATGAATCAGAAGAAATCGCTATCCATCAACATTTCAGAGAGAAAGTCATTCTGATAAAAGCTAAAAACGTGATCATCTGAAGCAGAGTTTTTTGGTCCCTTTTCTTTATTTTCTCATTTCCCGTTAAAGATAACTCCCACCAACAAGCCAGTCCCACCCACGTCTTCCTCCCAGCATGCACTGTCATCTCCTAAAAGTGGACATAGGAAATGGAAAGAAGGTCTTTGCGAGGGAGAAAAGGAAGTATTTATAAAGCATAAATCAATGAACAGTAATTATAGAATAATTGAAGGAATATTCTACATCTACTAGATAGTTATGAATATTTGAGTGATAATATTTTATATAACAACCGATGAGTAATTATTATGAAAATGATAACTGACAATAGTCTTGTTAATGCTTGCATAATGTAGATAGATCTAATAAACAGTGATAAGTTAATTGAAATTTTCCGAGTACTAGAAAGAAGTCATGAAAATAAGGTTTCAATTACTGTAATGATAAATATGAAAACATCACTCAAATGACTTATTTATTCGTAATAAAATATTGGAAACATCGACCGTATTACTGTATTCTATGATGTAATTGACGTTATAGGTAATAGTTCCACTGTTTTCAAAGGTTTATGTCATGAAACGAATTTCCATAACATCTTCACATAAAATATCCTATCCAGAATTCTTATGGCACAGATCATCTGAGACATAAAATGACTATGTCTACACAGACAAATTGTGGGATCATCTTCATTAAGAGGTTTTGAGGCTTGAAGAGTCTTTTCATATGACGTAATGTGCTATTTTAATATTTCAATACCATCAGTATTGACCTTGTACGTATTTTTTTTAAGAAATCGAAAGAGAGTCCTAGGTGTATTGTCAATAACTCCGATTTATGATGGAGTAACTTGCTTTCTTTCCAATTATCGTTTACTCTGTCGCTTGCTGGAATGACTTTTATATATATATATATATATATATATATATATATATATATATATATATATATATATATATATATATATATATAAATATATATATATATATATATATATAAATACATATATACATATATATAATTATATATATATATATATATATATATATATATATATATATATATATATGTGTGTGTGTGTGTGTATGTGTATGTGTGTGTGTATTATAGTAGTAGGTTCGCAAGGGCACCAATCACCCTCTTAGATACTATCACTGGATAGTTATTGGGTCCTTTGACTGCAAGACTACAACTTTAGATCTCTTCCTCTTATTATCGCTCATTATGCCTTTGCCTACACATACGAATATTGAATAGTCTGATCTATTCTTTCCTCATTCTCCTCTGTACTCATACACCAAAAAAAAATGAGCTTACCAAGCAATTCATCTTCGCCGAAGGTGTTAATTTATAGCTATGGTAAGCATTTCTTTGAGGAGGAGGACACTCCAAATCAAACTACTGTTCTGTAGTTTTAGGTAGTGCCCTAGCTTGTGTATCATAGTCTTCCACTGTCTATGGGTATAGTTTTCTTTTTGTTTGAGGGCACACCCAGACACACTATTCTATCTTATTTTACTTCCTCTTGTTTATTAGACGTTTTTATAGTTTATTTTAATGCTGTTTCTGTTCTTAAAATATTTTAATTGTTCGTTACTTCTCTGGAAGTTTATGTATGTCTTTATTTCTTTTCTTCACTGGGCTATTTTCTGTATATATATGTATATATATATATATATATATATATATATATATATATATATATATATATATATATATATATATATATATGTGTGTGTGTGTGTGTGTGTGTGTGTAAGGACGTGTGTGTGTGCGCATGTATATATATATATATATATATATATATATATATATATATATATATATATATATATATATATATATATATATATATATATATATATGTTGGTGTGGTATTGTTATAAACACACATTAGTGTTCTATCTCATGTCTCTTCAATGTGATATAGATTTATTGGACTTGTAGGTTACTTCTGAATAAGTCTAGTTAAGTTAACTTTAAAACAGTTTATTATTAGCTCCATCACTGGAGTATGGAGGGTTTGGTCGGATGACCATTCCGTATGACAAGATTAATAGAACTAACAAAAATTTAGGTTTTGGTGATAACGTTGTATGAGTTATCTCAGCATTTATTACAAATATGATTATACAAGAATACTACCGGAAGCCATTTGGTTCCGTGCAGAGACCAAGAGGTCAACTGTTTCTCACGGGATGCTTGTATTGTGTTGTCGTTACATACAAAATGTTTACCTATACAATGATTTAGCTTAGTTTTACTTTCGCATCCTGTTATGACTTGACGTTTACACTCCATCTCCCCTATGATCCATAGGGTCATAGGTTTATAAATATATATATATATATATTACATTAGCTCGGACAGCTACCTTCAAATATTTGAATAACATAAATTACGTTAAAAATATGTTTTCTAGGAGTGTGACTGGATATATATATATATATATATATATATATATATATATATATATATATATATATATATATATATATATATATATATACATATATATATATATATATATATATATATATATATATATATATATATGTATATATATGTATATATATATATATATATATATATATATATATATATATATATATATATATATATATATATATATATATATATATATATATTTTTTTAGCCATAAACAAGTGATTAAGGATGAATGTTCAAATAGGTATATTTGAAACAAAAAATTCATACTTAACGGACATTGTCAAAAATAAAGAAAAATGCAAGGAAAATACAGATCTATATATGGTATATTGCTAGCAAATTATTATGTGGTACCCCCCCCAAAAAAACTGATGTACATATGATTCGGTAACTTGTTAAAGAATAGTTGTTACCTTGGTAAAGATATAATTACAGTGCACAAAAAAACTCCTGGTACGTACACGCACTACGGTTTCACACACACCCACACACACACACACACACACATATATATATATATATATATATATATATATATATATATATATATATATATATATATATATATATATATATATATATATATATATATATATATATATATAGGGCTTGTATATTCTATTAGATCCCCAAAAATGTTTTTTTTTAAATATTTTTTAAAATGTTTTTATAATGCAAATGTCCTAGAGCCTCTTCAACTACATATTACTAGCGTACTAACCTCTTTTCATACACCTCACTATTCCACACAATTTTAATCCTTCGAGTGAATGAAATGGCCGATTTCAAACGGCTCTAAATTGAAATGCTTTCAAAATATATGGAGTGTTGTCTGGACATGGCAAAACGTTCCTCTTGAGCTCCACCTGTCTTTGCCTTAACCTACGCCAAACAAAGATGTTAACGGCGATAAATATCATCACAGTAACGCTGATTGATGCTAGCAACACGTAGACACGAAGATCTGCATAAGTCGGTGACGGGTGGTCCAGCTCGCTTAATTTCATCAACCGATTAGCCACTCGTACGTTGTATGGGAGAGGTAAGGATGGGATTGTAGTGGTCCACGTGAAATTCGCGAAGTAAGTCCGTTCCCTGATGATAGTGTTAATTCCTTGGACCATGTAATGCGGGGACATACCGATGCAACCATCTGCTGCAACAAAGATCTGGGAATAGGACGTGGATCCGTCTGGGCATGATACATTGAAGCCGGCCTTGTCGTATCGTATCCATGAGCCGTTGTTCAATCTGCAATTGAACTTATCGTCAAAAAGATAAAGTTTTTTCAGACAATTTTCATATGTATGGGAGAGAGCACCGTTTAGCACTATACCTAACTCGTATGAATCAATTGATTTTTTATGGAATTCAAAGGAGTACATACTTTATTATTCATTGCTTCTGAACAGTGAGTTAATTTATCTAAGTCTTTAATGACAGTATATGTTTCCTTATCAGGGGAAATCAATACGTGTCCTGTCAAACTGGGTATTACTGGACTTGAGTTATTCGTCATGAAAGTCGGGAATGGTGATATCTTGTATGATTGCCAGGCATCGGAAGAATCAAAGGGAACTGTAATCATGATCCTGTAATTTTCAACGCTTACTGTAATTAGGCTATAATAAAATTCTAACCTATGGCATCTAACAAAGGAACATAACCTATTCTCTCCCGTCCGTTCTCCAAAATTAACGTTAAGTGTTTTATTGGCAACAGATGTGGTGATAAAACACCTTTAGTTGCTAACGTAATAGCTTCCACATAGTCTTTCGATTTCTCAATAAAATGTGAAATTTTTGTATGGATATGATCTATTATTGAATTATAATACGTTAACGTTGCCAGCAAGTCTTGTACTTCCATAATCTGACTGATTTTACTAGAATGTTCGTTCACCAAACTCATTATTTCATTAATTGATGTTAATTGATTCCTTAGTTCAGATAAAACTAGTTCGTTTTCATGTTCTAAAATCTCAATTTTCTTATTTGGATTACTGATTTTAAGACGATTTGAAATCCCTAAGCCTAAACTTGCAACACATCCAAAGATGTTTAGTGCAGCAAAAATAAACGGGTTACGTCTTTCAAGGTTAGTGTGTCTTACTGTCCACATCGTCAGGTCACGAGCCAAAGATTCTGCCTCGTAAGTCTTATTTTGCAAGACTTGTGATAGCATTTCTGCTACGCTTAGTGTCGGTGCAAGCAAACTCTCTGTATTAAAAGGAAAATGTCGTTTATGCATCTCATTTAAAGAAGCAGAAAACCTTGAAATGTCGCTCTTTAAGCTAGTGACGTCATTCTCTGGGAGAAAAATAGCTTGCATGTTTACTTCTATAATTATATTGCTTGCAGTAATAAAAACGTCTTCTGTTCTCTCTACTATAGTGCCATATTTAAAATCTATACTTTTAGTTTTAGGGCTCTTCCCACACGAGAAAAATGTCTGAGCGAACAATATCGCTCATAACAATAAAAACTTCATTTTGGAAACCTGCAATGAGAAAAAATATATGTAATTACTCCTGTATTAAGAAGAAAAAAATGTTAACATACAAATATCATACAAGTTTCATAGACAAAAATTTCCCTCACTTCCTTCTCTCTTATTTTAATTTCTTATGTAAGCCAATGGTACAATTCTCTCATCAGTGGGTTGGGATACGTTTTGATCTCTAAATCTATTGGCCGTTAATGTTTCCAAAATGTTAAATGGGCCTTCAAACTTAGGTGTTAGTTTGTAATTGAGTCCTTTACATACATTTACCTGTATGTATACATTATCACCCACGGTATATGTTTTAGTTGGCTTCGCTATTTTATAATGATTCCTTTTCATTATGATTTATGATTCTTCTAAAGTCTTCCAAAGGATATCATAACGACTTTTGCTTGCATTTATAACTTCCTGTAAAGGATTTGATAAATTAGTTGTAGGCGTTAATACATGGAAAAGCGTTCTAACTGGGGTACCATACAATGCCTCGTGCGGCGACATTTTAATTGATACATGATATGAGTAATTCAGAGTACTTAGTACCGCAGGTATTACAATATCCCAGTTGGGGTCTGATCCCCCTAGCGTTAATCTTAATATGTTTAAAACCTTCCTATTCGCTCTTTCCACTAGCCCATTCGACTCTGGGTGATAGATCATGGTATTGATTTTCTTTATGCTAAAGAATTCACAAAATGAGTTAAGGAAATTATTATTAAATTCTCCATCCGAGTCTGAGATTATCATGTGTGGAATTCCATGTTTACAAATGTAACACTCATAAAACTTCCTAGCGCATTCAATCTTAGTTTTAGTTTTAAGCGCTATCAGTTCTGTATATCGAGTCAAAGCATCTACAATTACTAAGAGGTGCTTATTTCCTCTGTCTGACTCTTAAAATCCTGTTAATAAATCTAAATGTACTCTTTCTAAGGGTTGATTGGGCACGATTAAGCCCCTAGGCTGATAGGTGTCTTCGTGTGCCCTTTGTATTCCTGACAAGTGTGACAATTAGCTATGTGCTTTTTTATATCTGTAAGCATCATATGGCAATAAAACAATTATTTGGCTTTCTGTGACATTATGGAGAACCCCGGGTGTCCATGCAATGGATTTGCATGCAACCAATTTAGGACAGTGGATATAAGTGAGATTGGTACCACTACCTGGTCGTTAGTCACCTGTGTTGTATTGCAAGTTTTCCTTGTCACGGATCTTCACAGAATATTGTCCTTGATTATATAATTCTGCTGCGTATACTTTATATATTCCTTTTCCTTGGGATTTCCTTTCAAAGCATTCATGATTTTTTCTAATTTCTGATCTTTTCTTTGCTCAGTCTATAGCAATTCAGCGCTCCAGCCCAGATTTTCCTGTTCAGATACAGTTTTAACAATAGGCATGGATGTTGATATATCTATTAATTCAGCTAATGGCTCCGTACAAAATGACACGGGGTTGCGTGATAATGCATCAGCAATGATATTTGCCTTCCCTGGTAAATACCCGATCCTCGCGCCAAAGTCTTGGATGATCAAATGCCACCGAGTTCGTTTGGGGCTGTGACTAAAGCCTTTAAAGAAGTCGGTTAGGGGTTTATGACCAGTAAGAACCTTGACGGGATAACCGTATATTATGAACTTAAAATCCACTAGTGAATTAACAATAGCTGCCCTTCCTTGTCTATTACTGCATACTTACTTTCGGAAGTTATCAGTTTACATGAATAAAAAGCTATCAGGAAAAACTGTTAGTCATATTGCTGAAGCAATTACATTCGAAGTTACGTTCGGCTCGATAGATTGCGTGCAAGATGATATTACGGGTAAACGAGAATTCTGTTGGGTCGCGTATATCATTTCTTTATTAATGCGACAAGTGATTGGTTCTTCCACTTACGTCACTGTTTTATTTGTCTTTTCCTTTTTATCCAAAACTGATTTTAAGGTATTAAAAGACTTATAGAATTTTCCTTTGATATACACGCCGTGTTTGGCAGGGGCTAAGATAATGTTTTGATTGCCCATAGACGGGTATCCTATAATTACAGCTGGATACATATCAATGTTTTGTAGAACGACAAAGGTATCGGAAAACATACGCTTACCGACCTTGTACTGAACATGAGTTACTCCTATTACATTTAATTCATTATTTCCTATACCCAAGAGCCATACTCTGGACTTCTCTATGGTGAAGTTCGAAAATAACAAGTGATGAGCTCTCAAATCCATGATATTTCGTGGACTACCAGAGTCAAAATATAATGTAAAGGATCGGTCTTCTAAATTTACAGCATATAATGTTGGTCGTAACTCATTTTGGCTTATTATTGTGTGAATTTGTTGAAAATCTACGGGAGCCTGCACTGATTTATTTGATTCGGCCGTGTGTTTCATAGGAAAATCTATTGCCTCACAATGATCTGATAAAACATTAAATGGACTATTTGATACTACTGATGTTGATACGAATGACCCAACATCACTTTCTTCCCCATTGGAGTTAATTATGTGGTATTTGCTTTGCTTTGCACATTCTGAAAATTAGACTGACCTTGCGAGTTCTGGCTAGACGGCTCAGGATCAGAGTTATTTGAAGCACTATTTGTTTGTTTTTGATTTTGAACTGCATTGACGTTTGGCTGTTTCTTCTTATTGAACTGAGGATTTTTCATTTTATTTCCATAGGGAATTGACTGTGGAATTGATTGCGTGTTTCTAGGATTTTGTTGTTGATTACGCGAATAGCATCGACTATATGAATGAGTTGAACTGTTATGTATATAACAATATCGCGTTCTGCAGTCTGCGATCAAGTGACCTTGACGTTTGCAATTATAACACGTCATCCCTGCGACTTGATTATTGTTATTAACTACGTTTACATGTTGTGGCTTACTTTCATTTTTTGGCAAAAACTTGAGTAAGCAAGGGATCTAGCTCAGTACACTTAGACATGTGTTTCTTTATCTGTTTGTACACATCTAATTCTGCACTTCCGGGCGTTAATTTTTTATCAAAACAGCGCACTAAAGCCTCTGGCAACATAATTGTCATGCAAGTTAAATACATTAATCGTAAGAAATCTTTCACGGCAATGTTATCTCCTGTAACCCACGTTGAATTACCTAAAATATCTTGATATTCGTTAAGCCTATCGCCAATGAGAGCCGCTCTTTCTATAACATCAAGCTGAGTCATAGTGGCTTGATTAAGTGTATTTCTTAATGTTAAAACTACATCTAAGGCTTCCTCACCGCCATAGATCGCACGTAGCCTAACTTTAAAATCGTCATATGTAACTGCCTCTGGAAAAGAAACTCCCCTAAGATACGCGCTTGCATCTCCTTTAGAAAAGTCTATAAAACATTTAGCTTCTTGTAATTGTACAAATGGGTCTATGATATATTTTGCATTTAAATGAGCGTCAACTGATGAGATCCAAGACTCGACATTCTGAGGTAAGAACCCATTGACCCGACCTTGAAAAGAAAGAATAGCCGATCTGGTACTCACTAGGGTTAGTACGGGAGCGTGGTTACTAGGTCTGGGGGTGGGGATACTCGGTGCAGGATTTACAGGAGGTGTCATGTTTACTTTAACTGTTTTTCTATCTCTTCGATTCCTTGCGATCCTATCAAAATCTCTATATGAATACAGACATCCACTGCGTAAACGCATAAGCACTATACAAAAAAGATATGTTGCAGATTATAACACAATCCCCCAAAACAATGGAACTAAGACAAAGATATTTCCCTAGAACTTCTGAAAGAAAACAGAATTAGCACAGAGAAAAAAAAATTCTAGACCAGAATTCGAAGTTGAATACAGTTTCCTTTAATGAAGGAAAAATGAAGATTTGCAAATAACTCAACCAAGCAATAATGGACGATCGACTCGTGACAACAAAAACCCTTCACTGCCTAAAACTGAATGAATAAATAAATGTACTTAGCTTTCAGTATATATCGGCGATGGTCGATGACGTCATTCTCTCTCTCTCTCTCTCTCTCTCTCTCTCTCTCTCTCTCACTCTCTCTCTCTCTCTCTCTGGTTTGCAAGAGTTTAGCTGTTGGATGAATGTTTCGATTTGATTTCCCGTCGTAGTGTTGAATGTTTATTTCCTGGATATGATTCTTGAAGGTTTGTTCAGTAAACGTTGATAAAGTTGAATGCCATTCCTTCTTCTTCTTAAGATGTTGATTGAAGATCCTGTTCCTCAGTCTGTGTAATATTTATAGTTGATGTTCGATGCGTTCATTTCTTCGGTGGACGTAGATACTTCGTCGGAATTGTAGATTCATTACTGTTGTAATCGCTGGTTCTTAAAGTTGAAATCGCTGCCACCAATTGTTGGTGTGGTACTGTTATAAACACACATTAGTGTTCTATCTCATGTCTCTTCAATGTGATATAGATTTGTTGGACTCGTAGGTTACTTCTTCTAAATAAGTCTAGTTAAGTTAACTTTAAAACAGTTTATCATTAGCTCCATCACTGGAGTATGGATGATTTGGTCGGATGACCATTCCGTATGACAAGATTAATAGAGCTAACAAAAATATAGGTTTTGGTGATAACGTTGTACGAGATATCTCAGCATTTATTACAAATATGATTACACAAGATTACTTCTGGAAGCCATCTGGTTCCGTGCAGAGACCAAAAGGTCAACTGTTTTTCACGGGATGCTTGTATTGTGTTGACGTTACATACAAAATGTTACCCATGCAATGATTTAGCTTCGTTTTACTTTAGCATCCTGTTATGACTTGACGTTCACACTCCATCGGCGGGTGTGGAATGAAAATGCGTGAATTATGTACAAACCAGAGCCACATTCAAACACATTTCAGCTTTATTCAAGATAAGATTTCCCCAGTTCCGATAAAATGCATTTTGGATTTGATAAGTTTTTTTTATTGGTTACTGATAACAAAGAAAAATGGGAAATGAACATTCAAAGTGAATATAAGTTAGTGATACATGGCATAGGAATAGTGATAAAATGACGAGAAATATTATATGATATAACATTCCTCTCATATATTGGTAAATATCGAATTGTTAGAAATATCTAAAAAATTGGCCTTGATAGAGGAAAAATATGCTTCCATTGTTCTGGAAATCAACATGTCAATTATATTGTCTGAGTTTAAGCACTAATGCATCTCTATTACGAATTTTCTGTAAAAGAGAAAATTATATAATATTTTCATATTTGACAGCAAATTTCTTATAATTTCTGTAATTATAATCAAAGCGTTTTTTATTTTTTTTTATTTTTATAAATAGAGCTATGCTGAGAGTACTTTACATTGAATAGCAAGAACACAATCGTAATAAAATAACGATGTTATTCACAATTAATAGTTATAGGGTTAAGATATAGAATTCATTATCTTAGATATGCTTTATATATATATATATATATATATATATATATATATATATATATATATATATATATATATATATATATATATATATATATATATATGTGTGTGTGTGTGTATGTATATATTTATATATATATATATATATATATATATATATATATATATATATATGTATATATATATATATATATATATATATATATATATATATATATATATATATATTTATATATATACATATGTGTGTGTGTATGTATATATATATATATATATATATATATATATATATATATATATATATATATATATATATATATATACACATATATATATGTATATATATATATATATATATATATATATATATATATATATATATATATATGTATGTATATATATGAATCTTTTTCTTCTTCTTTCCTACAATTATCCTTACATTAAGTGGTCTGTTACTTGATGCACCCTAAATAATACCTTCTATGAAAGGCATCCTCTTCCACCAAACCTCTTCTCTCCTTACCATCCTTCTTCTTATCTCCCAATTATCTATTTCTATCTCAACCAACCTCAACTTCCTCATCTATATGTGACTATACGCATTATGTGTTTGTTTATCTAGGTGTGTTTAAAGGCTTCAATGGTCTTTGCTTTTAGAATTAAGAGAAAATATATTAATCATTGCCTTCATTGGTTAAACGATTCGAGCTTTTTGAATACCTTCTATATGCTATTGAGCAATTGACCAAAAACGGTAATATTCAAGAATTATACAACTTGTTGGATCAAATACCAGAGTTATGTTTGCATGTTAAAAAACAGACCTAAATCTATGATTAGCTCTGATTTGAGCTACATATACTTTAGTGCTTGTAAATGGAATGAAACAAAGTAATACTTGTTACTATTTTCTGCAATTTTAAGACTTCTTTTTTTTTTTTTTTTTTTTTAGCTATTGGAAAGGATTTTCGTATATGTGGAATGAATTTCAAAATCAAATAATATTTCAGAAACAATACACTCCGTCTCTTTCATTATCAATTATAATACTAGAAAGTATTATTTATTTATTTTCTCTCTTTTTTTTTAAATAGAATAACCTTCCCTTCCTTCAACAAAGGTAGCATTTACAGACACAAAATAATAGTGTTGCGATCGAGTTTTTTCATATTTCAGTTACTTGTATCAAATAATTAAAATATTTTGCAGCACCTTTTTACATGGAATATTGTATTTCCTTTAGCCTATGGCCAAATAT
>NC_090733.1:86468129-86478129 GCF_036898095.1 Palaemon carinicauda | reverse complement strand
TTTAATCTCAACTGGATATTGTACTCTAATTTACAAAGAGTTATTAAGAAAAAAAAAGACTAAATATATCTGGATGCGTAGTTTTATTAGTAAGGAAATATTATCTTTGAATCGAAATTATGCACACACTCACAGACACACACATACACACACACACACACGGACATATATATATATATATATATATATATATATATATATATATATATATATATATATATATATATATGTATATATGTATATACATATATATATATATATATATATATATATATATAAATTATATATATACATATATATATATATATATATATATATATACATATATATATATATATATATATATATATATATATATATATATATATATATATATATATATGTATATATATATATATATATATATATATATATATATATATATATATATATACATATATATATACATATATATATATATATGTATATATATATATATATATATATACATATATATGTGTATATATATATATATATGTATATATATATATATATATATATATATATATATATATATATATATATATATACATATTGCCATTCAGGTAATTCCCTCTTTAATGAGTATTTGATTTAAAGCGAAAGAAAGTACACATGTTTGATTTTATGATAATAGAAGAAGATCAATACTCAAATATTCATAATTAATTGATTATATATATATATATATATATATATATATATATATATATATATATATATATATATGTATATATACATATATATATACATATATATATATATATATATATATATATATATATATATATATATATATATATATATATGTATGTATATATATACTCTTAATATATATATATATATATATAATATATATATATATATATATACTCTTAATATATATATATATATATATATATATATATATATATATATATATATATATATATATGTGTGTGTGTGTGTGTGAGTGTATATACATTTATATATATATATATATATATATATATATATATATATATATATATATATATATATATATATATATACATATATATATAATATATATATATATATATATATATATATACGTATATATATATATATATATATATATATATATATATATATATATATATCAAGCCATGAAGCATGAAGAAAAGCCAAAAGAAAAGTAAGAAAGGTAACAGACCATCAACCGCTAAATTTTCTGTACACCCACTTCTGGTACATCCTCTGTTACATGTGTTGCTTGACACATGGGGCTCATTACAACCGCTCTTGCCATTTGCTGTATCATGCAAAAACAATTCCATTAACTAAATGTCAGGAAATTACTCTCCAAATACTTTCACTGAATCTACCAAAACGCTTTTAACATTTCTTTTTCCTCTTCCGAATTATATTATTTTCTTTTCAAAAAACTAATATTGTCTCTTATCTTCCAGTGAAAGATTCAACCCTCTGACACCAATTCTTTTTAAACTACATATAGTGTTTAAACTGCTGCAGCCTTTTTCATTTCTTTC
Organism: Palaemon carinicauda; assembly: GCF_036898095.1. NCBI lineage: Eukaryota > Metazoa > Arthropoda > Malacostraca > Decapoda > Palaemonidae > Palaemon > Palaemon carinicauda. The sequence continues at coordinate 86,476,600 of NC_090733.1, read as the reverse complement.
GTATTGCTCGTCAGGATTTCCTTTTTGTAAAAGAAATATAACTGCAATGCACTTCATATTCTTTAGCCTTAGATTTAACAGAGAATTTAAGTCTTTTCCAAATAGATGACATCTTCTTTCCTTCAAATGGGTTAACGCGAAGACAAGTTAATCCTATCTTCCTTGCTCTTGAAGTTGAATGTGACGAGCTCTGAGGCTCGGCGTCTCTTCCTCAAAATATTAAACATTGTGTACTACATATTATTTCTTTCTGTATCTTTTGCTAACATTTTTAATCCAATTCAGGAGAAAATAAAATCAAGTTAAGCACTAGGCCTTTTGGAGGGCCAGTCTCACATAAACTTCTCCGAGCTAAAAATTGTTTAAAAAAAAAAAAAAAATTATTACTGGTCTGAATAAACTTCCTTTACGGTGATAATTATCAAGGAATGATATATGTAAATATTGGAACTAATTTCTTATATCCTGATTATGACGAAATAAAAATTAAAAGATCTACTAAATCGTGTATACTTTTAGCATATACAGACAAGATTATTAGTAATGAGAAGCTTCTCTTCTATATAAGATAGAGCAAGTATCTGGCTATATATCTAACAGAAATAAATATACTGTAGCTATAAATATTTCTTTCCCGTCACCCTGGTGAGAAGGGGTACATGTGCGTACGTGTGCATTTCTATTCAAATATATAGCGGTCAGTTTTGACAGGTCTTGGTCACTAGTATTCCGCATAATATTGAAACAATATTGGAATAAAAGAAGTTCATTGGTTCCTCTCCTGACGGTGGCTTGAAAATTTCAATGAATACCTGCCTGAAAGAAAAACGAAGAGATACAAGACGAATTAGATTTACCTAAAAGGATGAAGTTTGGTGAAAGTTGTAGCTCCCATATCAGTTTAATCCTTGATGTCTGGGATGCAAGTATTCATCAAACAAATCCAGGATTTTCTTTTGAGTTGTTCTTAGCTGATTAATCGAAATTGCAAAGTAACGCAGACTAATTTCAGAGCAGAGCATGTTCCAATGCCACCTGGTCCAAAGGTGATTTCATTAAGGTAAAATCATGTTTTGCTTTAATATTTTATTCGTCTACTTGTTCTTTATTTACAACTATGTGCACACTTTTTAGGGTTTATAGAATTGTGAACCAATTTCTGAGGTGAAATAGAATATTCCAATATGATAATCTGATTTTCCATCTATTTTATTCATATTTAGTCAGGTAGGATATACACAAACACACACACATGCCTGCACGCACGCACATATGCATATATATATATATATATATATATATATATATATATATATATATATATATATATATATATATATATATGAGTGTGTGTGTGTGTGCGCGTGCGCGCGCGCATGTGTATGTATTCCTTGTAGTTAATTGGGGCTTAAGGAACTGATTTTTTATATAATTATTGAGTCTTTATTGCATATTTTTCATTTTCACCATCACTAAACAATAATATTTTTTCAATTGAAAACGTTTTCCTCAAAGTAAAAACATCAACCGTATACCCATTGTAAACGATGTTTGCGCCAATAATTTTATAAAGCTGAGTTGAAAATTCTCATATTTATATTTTCTAGAATATCTTTAGATTTACTTTTAACTTATCTAAAGTAAATAATACCACGTTCCTCACCCGTTCATTATATTGATACAAAAAAGCTTTAGAAAGCTATATATGCTTCATTATTCTCCACTAAGCACTTTCTCTCTCTCTCTCTCTCTCTCTCTCTCTCTCTCTCTCTCTCTCTCTCTCTCTCTCTCTCTCTCTCTCTCTCTCTCTCTTAGTAGGAAAAATTAACGGGGGAAAAAAATCATGTTTTATTTCCTACCGTCATCCCAGGTAAGGATTTTAGTAATGTCTTTTTTTTATTCTTTGAAATTAAGTTATTTCATCAAGAAAATCACCTAATTTTTTTTTCCTTAATGAAGGGCTTCCTACCTTTAACCTGAATCCTTTACAGGACTTGACTTAAATATTAACCTATATATTTCATAATGCATTGAATGAATGATGTTTGTTATTCTAGTTTTTCCTCATGATAATGCAGGAAAAACATGATATGTATGTATATATATATATATATATATATATATATATATATATATATATATATATATATATATATATATATATATATATATATATATATATATATATATTATTATTACTATCCAAGCTACAACCCTAGTTGGAAAAGCAAGATGCTATAAGCCCAGGGGCTCCAACAGGGAAAAATAGCCCAGTGAGGAAAGGAAATAAGGAAATAAATAAATGAAGAGAACAAATTAACAATAAATCATTCTAAAATAAGAAACAACGTCAAAACAGACATGTCATATAATAAACTATCAACAACATCAAAAACAAATATGTCATAAATAAACTATAAAAAGACTATGTCCGCCTGGTCAACAAAAAAGCATTTGCTCCAACTTTGAACTTTTGAAGTTCTTCTGATTCAACCACCCGATTAGGAAGATCATTCCACAACTTGGTCACAGCTGGAATAAAACTTCTAGATTACTGCATAGTATTGAGCCTCGTGATGGAGAAGGCCTGGCTATTAGAATTAACTGCCTGCCTAGTATTACGAACAGGATAGAATTGTCCAGGGAGATCTGAATGTAAAGGATGGTCAGAGTTGTGAAAAATCTTATGCAACATACATAATGAACTAATTGAACGACTGTGCCAGAGATTAATATCTAGATCAGGAATAAGAAATTTAATAGACCGTAAGTTTCTGTCCAACAAATTAAGATGAGAATCAGCAGCTGAAGACCAGACAGGAGAACAATACTCAAAACAAGGTACAATGAAAGAATTAAAACACTTCTTCAGAATAGATTGATCACCGAAAATCTTGAAAGACTTTCTAAATAAGCCTATTTTTTGTGAAATTGAAGAAGACACAGACCTTATATGTTTCTCAAAAGTAAATTTACTGTCGAGAATCACACCTAAAATTTTGAAAGAGTCATACATATTTAAAGAAACATTATCAATACTGAGATCCGGATGTTGAGGAACCACCGTCTTTGACCTACTTACAATCATACTTTGAGTTTTGTTAGGATTCAACTTCATACCCCATAATTTGCACCATGCACTAATTCTAGCTAAATCTCTATTAAGGGATTCACCAACCCTAGATCTACATTCAGGGGATAGAATTGATCCAAAGAGAGTAGCATCATCTGCATATGCAACAAGCTTGTTTTCTAGGCCAAACCACATGTCATGTGTATATAGTATGAAAAGTAATGGGCCAAGAACACTACCCTGTGGAACACCGCATATCACATTCCTATAATCACTATGGTGATTATATATATATATATATATATATATATATATATATATATATATATATATATATATATATATATATATATACATATATATATATATATATATATGTATATATATATATGTAGATATATATATATATATATATATATATATATATATATATATATATATATATATATATATATATATATATATATATAAGATATTCATACACACACATATATATATATATATATTATATATATATATATATATATATATATATATATATATATATATATATATATGTATATATATATATATATATATATATATATATATATATATATATATATATATATATATATATATATATATATACGTGTCAGCATGTTTTTTAATAGCTGCATTTTGATAACGAAGGCAGTAGTTAGTAGCCGGTGAGCACTCGATTTGACGAGACCCTCGCCTGAGAGGGCAGTTGTGTAATGTGTAATTACGAATGAACCTTTTATAATAAATGAAGAAAACCCATATGCCGACGTCTCATTATCCGTCTGCACGGGCCATATTGGTGTCAGGTGTAAAAGATACGTCTATTTGTGTACGCTGTGAGGGAAGCTGTTCTTTGAGACGGTGAAATAAAAGTTCAAGATGCCGAGATACACAAGGACTAACATAGCAGACACAGCTGCTGCTGAAGATGAGAATGAAGGAGCAGTGGGATATAGCGTTCACGATGAAGAATATAAACAGGAAATTAGAACGCAAGAATTGGAAAATAAGTTATATAATTTACAACAGTTAATACATTGACTGTTGGTGGAACGGGAACAGGAGCGGCGTACAAGCACAGCATGTCCGGCGTACATGGACGAAGTTCAAACGCACACAAGTGAAAGTACACATGCGCAGCCGAGTGAAGATACGCAAATTATAGTTCGAAAGTTGCCAGAACTCCAGGCAAAAGTTAGGCCTTGGGATGATCAACAGCCGAAAGAAAGTTTTCAATTAATTGGAGTGTTTTTGAGAGACTTTGAAGTAGCCACATATGGGTGGTCAGAAAAAGAAAAAGCTATTCAAATAATGAGATTGCTGAAAGATGCTCCGGTAATGGAAGTAATGTGTTAGCCACAAGAAAGTTTAAGAAGTTACCCTGAAATAAAACGACGTTTAATTGAGAAGTATGCATTGCCTGATGCAAGAAAGGGAGACGTAAAAGAAAATTACAAACCCAAAATACTGGAAGGTGAATCCGTTCTTAGTTTTGAAACTTGCAATTTTCGGGATTGCGATTCGTTTGCTACCCGGAGTGTCAATCTCCCAGAAGGTGATAAAAAGGCAATTGCCCGTAAAGATATTCGCAGATTAGTAAACCAGTATTTATGTGGTTATTTTTTCGAAGACAATCGCTCGTTAGCAGACGTAGTGAGTGCAATACATAACATTTTAGACAGTTTGCCAGAAGAAAAAATGACTGGGAATAACGAGGCCGATTCCGAGAAGTTGGCAGCCATGAGAGGAAGTCGACCCTCGAAGAGAGGTAAGGGGGAATGCAGTCAGCAGAGTCTTCAGATGTTGGCACTGTGGGGGAGAAGGACACCGACGAGTGGAATGCCCCACCCAAGGCTTCCCCCGCTGTTACACTTGTCAGGCCTATGGTCATTTATCTCGAGAGTGCCCAGCAAAAAACACCCAGGGCGGGCGGTCTGGGGCGCATGAACACCTCCCCCCGCCCAACGTCCGAGGAAAAGGGTACACAGGAAGGGGGAGACGAGGGAGTTCGATGCCTCCCCGTATGACATCACAAGCAGTAGCCAAGGAAGTGACGACGGACATGACAGAACAGGCACTGGGACCTCCATTGGTACCCCTGACCTCACACCCTCTGCACTAGGGAGAGGACGAGGGGGCAGCGGCATGGCAGCAGACCATTAACCCGTGCTCCATATCTCGTAATGGCCATCTGGGAATGTTAGCAGTTAGGATCGACATGCAAGCTTAATCCATCCGTGTGCTGATTGACACGGGAGCCAGTGTTTTATTGATTGAAAAAAAGTTCTACTCAAATCCACTACAGCCAGCGGCATCTATTGTTCTTGACATGTCAGGAGGAAATAAACTACACATAAACCATACATCAATCGTGCAGTACAAGGTGGTGTCTGTGAAGTTTACAAATGATTTTTTTGCCTTGCCCACCTTGGGAATTCCAGGAATCGATGCTATACTTGGAATAGAATTTATATCTAATAATCAAATTTCCATTTTTGAGGGAAAAGATACAATAACAGTAAAAGCAGGAGGGTACATTTTGCCGATAGAAAGTCATGAGGCCGTAAGTGCGTGTGTTAGCTCGGAGAGGCATTTAAGTTAGGTATCAGCTATACCTGAGAGAGGTGAAGTGTTGGCCCCCCAGACCCTTACGAGCACATCTGTGACCCCGTGTTACTCTCTTGCGGAAGGAACCAAAGTAGTTGTTAAACACCATGACAATTGGGCCCATATGGTTTTAGAGGGCTTGACGGAAATAAGAGAGAACAGAGCTGATTTAAAGATGGTTAATTTGTCAAATAAAAGAGTTGTGATAAGAAGTGATTCTGTGTGTGAATCAGTGTTATGTGAAATTGCTTATAATGGGAAGTTGGGAACCACAACTCCAGCCCTCACAGACGAACGCACTCAGAATTTATGCAAGGATGAGAACTATGTCTGTCGGAATATCAAATTGTAGTTAGTGACATTATCAATAATTTTTCCGATGTAATTGCAATTGGAGATGAGCCACCCGGGAGGATTGATCTATCTCCCTTTAGCATTGAAACTGGGTAGGTGGAGCCGTTCAGGTCAAGGCCCTATAAGGTACCCATTCTTTTCCAGGGAGAGATAGAAAGGGAAATTAGTATATTAAGGGAACAAGGGATAACCGAGGAGAGCAAATACCCCTGGACATCTCCAATTGTTGCTGTTAGGAAAAAAGGATGGCCCTGTAAGATTGTGTTGATTATAGGAAGTTGAATGCAGTCACTAAGGATAGTGCATTTCCATTGCCATCGATCGAAGAATTACTAGTGAAGGTACGGGATAGTAAATATTTTACTAGTTTTGATTTAAAATCTGGATACTATCAAATACCCATTCAGGAAGACAGTAAATGTAAAACGGCATTTATAGCTAACAATCAACTATTGCAGTTTAATTTTCTTCCTTGTGGTGTCAAAAATGTTCCAAGTTATTTTTCTAGAGTAATGATTGCGGTCTTGTCTCCCTTAATTGGCCACAATGTTCTTGTTTATTTAGACGTTATCATGATTACAAGGAAAACAGCTGAAAAACATAATAATAATATTCGCAAAGTTTTAGAAGCATTGCGACGTAACGGTATGAAAATAAATTTGTCAAAGTGCAAATATTTCTGTAAACAGGTCAAGTTTTTAGGCCACATAATAACTCCAGAAGGTATCCAACCCTGCCCAGTAAAATAGCGGCTATTAGAGATTTCCCCAGGCCACGTAATTCTAAGAAAGTAGCTGGGTTCCTTGGGCTCGCTGGGTATTACCGTAAATTCATAAGAGGTTTTAGAGAGATAGCAAGACCCTTTGATGCTTTAAAGAAACAAAAAGTAATAAATTGGTGAGTGGAAGAAGAAAGGACCTTTAACTATTTGAAAGCTCCCTTAACTAGCAATGAATTAGCCGCATATCCTGCATTTGATCGCCCATTGTTGGTGACAACAGATGCGGGTAGCGTAGTTATTGTTGGCGTAGTTTCTCAACGTGACGATAAAGGCAGAGAGCGACCCATTTGTTTTGCTTCTCGGGTATTAAAAGTGCCAGAAAAGAATTATAGTACATACGATCGGGAGGCTTTGGCTATTCTTTGAGTTCTAGAGAGGCATCGGTTCTTTTTATTAGGTCAGTCGATTGAGTTACAAAGTGATCATCGCCCCTTACATGATTTGTATTATAAAAATGATTTGACCTCTCGACAAACGAGATGGATTGAGAGATTGTTAGAGTTTAATATAAAAGGTCTTCACCACATAGAAGGTGAATGTAACAAAGAAGCTGATGCTCTCTTTACACGTGCAGTAATAAGAGTAACAACTAGGGCACAAAAGAGGAACGAAGAACGAAACTAAAATATTGAAGACTCCCATCAAAAGAGAGAAATTAGAGAACGGGATGTGAATTCTCCCGATGAGCAATCAGAAAACGGGATGAGAGAGAGAGAGAGAGAGAGAGAGAGAGAGAGAGAGAGAGATAGACAGAGATTAACACAATATAAGTACATATGTGTATTTGTGGATGCAATTACTCGGTACACTCATACTTAGGCAATGTTGTATAAATTGGCAAATTTATTAGCCCAGGCGCTGTGCTCTTTCATTACTAGGTTTGGTTACCCGAAAATTTTGATAAGTGATAATGGTCTCGAGTTTATAAACAAGGTGGTGAAATCGGTCACGGACTTGATGAAAATTGAACACTTTTCAGTGACCGCATATAGGTCTCCAGCAAATGGTGTAGTGGAATCGCATAATAGCTAAATAGTGCGAATTTTATGTTACTTAGTGGCTGATGACCCCCTTCATTGGTACGCCATGCTTCCTACAGCTAAGTTAGCTTTGAACATTGCATATAATGCATCGCTCAGGGACACACCTTTCTTTTAAGTGTATGGACAGGATCCTGTGTTAGCATATACGGTACTCATTAAGTCGCAACAATTGAAAATTTATTCAACTGAGCAATACCGTGTATATCTATTGAATATGTTGAGGAGAGTAATGAACATCACTGAAAGAGCTAATGAAAAACACAGCTCAAAGTATGATGGTCGGTTCAAAACCAGCACCGGTAAAAATATTTGTGGGTGATCGTGTGTATTTGAAACGATTACAATCTAGGAAACACAAACTAGAGCCAGCGTATTTGGGTCCGTACCAAGTAAAGATGGTTAAATCTAACACAGTTCTGATACAAAGCATTATTAATGGCGTTGTTTCTGATCATCATCAGGCACACATACATGTGGTGCCTGAAGAGGTAGTTTTCAAAAGTGTTCCTCCTTACCCTTGCATACGTGACATTCCTAGAGTTGATGAGCATAATTTTTTCTTTCCCTTTGCTGTTGTTGTTTTTGTTAT
>NC_090733.1:86440629-86453129 GCF_036898095.1 Palaemon carinicauda | reverse complement strand
GTTGGGAAAGTGTATGGTAGAGTAATGATTAATAGGATTAAGGATAAAACAGAGAATGCAATCTTGGAAGTACAGGGTGGTTTTAGAAGAGGTAGGGGTTGTATGAATCAGATTTTTTACAGATAGGCAGATATGCGAGAAATATTTAGCAAAAGGTAAGGAGGTGTATGTTGCGTTTATGGATCTGGAAAAAGCATATGATAGAGTTGATAGGGAAGCAATGTGGAATGTGATGAGGTTATATGGAGTTGGTGGAAGGTTGTTGCAAGCAAAGGTAGTAAAGCATGTGTTAGAATAGGAAATGAAGTGAGCGATTGGTTTCCGGTGAGAGTGGGGCTGAGACGGGGATGTGTGATGTCGCCGTGGTTGTTTAACTTATATGTTGATGGAGTGGTGAGTGAGGTGAATGCTCGAGTGCTTGGACGAGGATTAAAACTGGTAGGCGAGAATGATCATGAATGGGAGGTAAATCAGTTGTTGTTTGCGGATGATACTGTACTGGTAGCAGACACAGAAGAGAAGCTTGACCGACTAGTGACAGAATTTGGAAGGGTGTGTGAGAGAAGGAAGTTGAGAGTTAATGTGATTAAGAGTAAGGTTATGAGATGTACGAGAAGGGAAGGTGGTGCAAGGTTGAATGTCATGTTGAATGGAGAGTTACTTGAGGAGGTGGATCAGTTTAAGTACTTGGGGTCTGTTGTTGCAGCAAATGGTGGAGTGGAAGCAGATGTACGTCAGAGAGTCAATGAAGGTTGCAAAGTGTTGGGGGCAGTTAAGGGAGTAGTAAAAAATAGAGGGTTGGGCATGAATGTAAAGAGAGTTCTATATGAGAAAGTGATTGTACCAACTGTGATGTATGGATCGGAGTTGTGGGGAGTGAGAGTGATGGAGAGACAGAAATTGAATGTGTTTGAGATGAAGTGTCTGAGGAGTATGGCTGGTGTATCTCGAGTTGATAGGGTTAGGAACGAAGTGGTGAGGGTGAGAACGGGTGTAAGAAATGAGTTAGCGGGTAGAGTGGATATGAATGTGTTGAGGTGGTTTGGCCATGTTGAGAGAATGGAAAATGGTTGTCTGCTAAAGAAGGTGATGAATGCAAGAGTTGATGGGAGAAGTACAAGAGGAAGGCTAAGGTTTGGGTGGATGGATGGTGTGAAGAAAGCTCTGGGTGATAGGAGGATAGATGTGAGAGAGGCAAGAGAGCGTGCTAGAAATAGGAATGAATGGCGAGCGATTGTGACGCAGCTCCGGCAGGCCCTGCTGCTTCCTCCGGTGCCTTAGATGACCGCGGAGGTAGCAGCAGTAGGGGACTCAGCAGTATGAAGCTTCATCTGTGGTGGAAATGTGGGAGGTTGGGCTGTGGCACCCTAGCAGTACCAGCTGAACTCGGCTGAGTCCCTGGTTAGGCTGGAGGATCGTAGAGAGTAGAGGTCCCCTTTTTTGTTTTGTTTCTTGTTGATGTCGGCTACCCCCCAAAATTGGGGGAAGTGCCTTTGGTATATGTATGTATGTACATATTTATATATATATATACATATATATATATATATATATATATATATATATATATATATATATATATATATATATATATATATATATATATATATATATATATTTTATGAATATATACATAAGTCTAGTATATATATATATATATATATATATATATATATATATATATATATATATATATATATATATATATATATATATATATATATATATCTATATATATATATATATTGTGACGGAGCCAAGAGAAGGCTGTGGACTCAAAGGCAGATTGGAAACGACTGAGTTATATATTAGGGAACACTCTTCTTTATTTACAAAACCTCAAGGCAACAGGAGATAACATGTTCGAGAGACAGACAATGTTCAGAGCAAAACAGCAGACACGAATTTTCATGTTCATTTGAGTGCGAGGGAAGAGCGAAGATACAAGCATATTATATACAAAAGGAATTATGTACAATTGTGTGACACATGGTTGGTACATGGCTCCCCCTCTAAAAATGACATACTGAACATGTTAAATAGGTGCCCTGAATCTGGAGAGGTAGTAGTAAAAACTGCGCCGATTAGCGACAGTGAGTGGCTGTAGAAGTCGTTGGTTTGGGTGCGAGCGAGTGGTGGATGATGGGTGGCTGTGTTGCCGCTCCGGCTCGTCACGGGGTAGGCGAGTGTGTCCTACGGCATTCATAGGCGTGTGTGTCCTACGGCATTCATAGGCGTGTGTGTCCTACGGCATTCATAGGCGTGTGTGTCCTACGGCATTCATAGGCGTGTCCTACGGCATTCATAGGCGTGTGTGTCCTACGGCATTCATAGGCCTACAGCATTCATAGGCGTGTGTCCTACGGCATTCATAGGCGTGTCCTACGGCATTCATAGGCCTACGGCGTTCATAGGCGTGTCCTACGGCATTCACGTCAGCTTCGGTTGAAGTTGAATAGATGTCCTCTTCGTCACGAGTGGAGGCGTTGATGGAGGTTTGAAAGTCATGAAGTGGGTTCACATCACGAGGAGAGCCGTCTGCGGCAGGTTGCAGGCGAGTGATACTGGTCATTTTCCCGAGGGTGAGCGAAGCCCTTTGGTCCCCCAACGGTTGTTGAGAGAGCTGAAAAGGCGTTGCTATACGGGCGGCTGGCGACGGCGAGTACTGCTGCAGAAGGTATGCGTTGACGGCGTCATAGTAACGGTGAGAGATGGGAGGGTGGGGGAGGCGGGAGGAGCGAGTCACTCCGGGGTCACCAATGTGACAAAGGAGGGAGAAGGATGTGAACTCAAAGGCAGATTGGAAACGACAGAGTTATATATTAAGGAACACTCTTCTTTATATACAAAACCTCAAGGCAACAGGACATAACATGTTCGAGAGACAGACAATGTTCAGAGCAAAACAGCAGACATGAATTTTCATGTTCGTTTGAGTGCGAGGGAAGAGCGAAGATACAAGCATATTATATACAAAAGGAATTATGTACAATTGTGTGACACATGGTTGGTACAATATATATATATATATATATATATATATATATATATATATATATATATATATATATATATATATATATATATATATATATATATAAATAACGGATTTTGAGCGAAGCGAAAAATCTATTTTTGGGTGAGATGGCCATGTCGTCCTGATGGAAGTTCCTATAGGGTAGCTTCCTAGGGTATATTACAACTACGGCGATATTCCCAGAGAATTTACCTTAAGGTACCAGAATTCTAACTCCTTGAGCGAATATCCCTCCTGAAAGGGATATCACGACATATCAGAGGACGTATTCTTGACACGCCACATGGGAATCTGCATCCTGACAGAGATTTCGTCTTGCAGGGGCAATTGGCAAGAAGCGAATTCGGGAAAGAAAAAGGGGGAGCCGCTCCCAAGGCTCCTTATCTCCCGTTTCGTAAGCGTGCCTGGCGGCAATCCTGGCGCCATCTGTATTCCTTGTAGCGTACAAGAGGTGCTACAGATACCGTATGTAGGGAAGGGTCCTACAGCCCTTTCTTAGAAAGGCAAGGGCGGGTCCATCAGGACGACATGGCCATCTCACCCAAAAATATATTTTTCGCTTCGCTGATGGAAGTATACCAGAGCATTACTGTATCTGTGGATTCTCAGAACGTGCCGTACTCCCCGGAAGTAATTTTTCCCCGGTCGACTAGACCTAGAGACCTAAGATGTTACCGTTATACATCTTTTCAACTAACTATAACCCATGTTAGAGCTTCCTGCCCCCTACAGGGAAGAGTCCTACTAGACTCTGGGAAGGTCTCGAAGAGTACATATACCTATGTATGACTACCAAGCAAGCTAATATAGTGGTCTCACCCTATATTAAGTAAAGCATAGTTTGTAAAGAACCACTGCGTCAATATGAAATATCGACCAGTTATCCGCACAATACATGTATTGGACAAAGGTTTATATCCGCATAGGAAGAAAATAGTAAAACCGCCCTCGTCCCTTTATGGGAATCATAAACCAATGCAACATAGCTTGCATAAAAGAACAATTCTATTAGAATTATCCCAGATAAGGTACATAGAATAAATGCTCAATTATTCCAATAAATTGACACAGGTGAAAGAGACGCAAGGTTCTCAAGAACAAGCTTATTGACAGACAATAAATAGACAGGTTAACAACAATTATATATATATATATATATATACATATATATATATATATATATATATATATATATATATATATATATATATATATATATATATATATATATATATATATAAAGAGAATAACCCAAAACTTTAAGCATAAGTATGATAGTAAACAGAACTTGTTTATCTGAAAGAAAAAACATCAAATGCCACTTTTTTAAGATACCGAGGTATCAAGTCATAAAAGTCTGTATTACAAATCAATCACATTAGCGTTAGAAACGCTCGGCACACATGTCTGCACTTATGCTAGGTTCACCTTTGGAAAAGGAACAGTCTATGTGGGCACTCAGTGCCCTCATTTAGTTTGTAGTACAGTATGTACCTACACACTCACCCTGGACTTAATCGTCCCAATTAAGACCACTGTTCCTCGCAGAGTTAAACAGTAGGGTTAACAACACGACCCACTGCTACCACAGATCTCTTTAGTTCCTCTACTTGCTTTGCATAGTGGCGAAAGAACACTCTGGAAGACTTCCAGCCAGTGTATGAACGGAGATGTTCAAAGTCCATACAATTAAAGAAATTTAAGGATGAGGCAACTTTCCTCGGATCGTGACCTGCGGGTGTACTGTCAGGATCCGTTCTGCGAATAAAATATGTGATTTTCGCTCTGAGTTGATTCAGAGATAAATTTGAGCCTGATGTTTCTCCCCTGAATAGTTGACCACCCTTGAAGTCTGAAGTTCTACGAAGATAGACCTTTAGGCATTCTACTGGACATAGAGATGCATCTTCTTTCAGAGGGCAGATTCTCCAGGGACCCCACCTGTTGGTGGGTAACTCATTCTTGGCGAGAAATGTAAGGATCCGGAAACAGGTTCAGTTCCCCCCCATCCAGGAACTGAACACGACCTGCCTCTCTCGAGAGGGCTACGATCTCACTAACCCTGGCCCCGGACGCGAGTGCAAATAGGAAAATAACTTTTTGTGTCAAATCCTTTAACGCACATTCTTCATTGCTCAACAAAGAAGCGAAATGAAGAACTTTGTCTAAAGACCATGAAATGGGCTTTGGAGGTGCTGAAGGTCTGAGCCTAGCGCAGGCTTTCGGAACTTTATTAAAGATCTCGTTACCTAGGTCGACCTGGAAGGCATATAGAATGGGTCTCGTCAAAGCAGACTTACACACTGAAATCGTGTTAGCTGCCAACCCTTGACCATGGAGGTGGATGAAGAAAGATAAGAAGAAGTCTGTCGAGATCTCCTGCGGACTCTTCGCCTTGACAAAGGCCACCCATTTCCTCCAAGATGACTCATATTGCCTTCTAGTAGATTTGCACTTATATTCCTCTAGGAAGTCTATGCTGGCTTTCGAAATCCCGAAACGCTTTCTCACCGCAAGGGAGAGAAAATCATGAGCTGCAGGGTCCGGGTTTTCTGTAATGAAGCGCAGACAGTCGACTTCTGGACTCGCTGGGTCAGAACTGGATGTGGTAGCGGCACAAACTTCAGCTGTAGTTCCAACGCCAAGGGGAACCACACGCTGTTCGGCCACTTCTGGGCCACTATTGCCGCTACCCCCTTGAAGGATCTCAGTTTGTTGAGGACCCTCAACAGAAGGTTGTGAAGGGGGGAACTAGATAAATCCTGGACCATCTGTTCCAGTCGAGGGACATCGCGTCCAATGCTTCTGCTAAGGGGTCCTCGTACGGGGACACGTACAGGGGCAACTTCTTGTTGTCTTTCGTCGCAAAGAGGTCTATCTGCAGTTCTGGGACTTGATTCAGAATGAAGGAAAATGATCCTGCGTCTAAGGACCATTCCGACTCTATCGGTGTGAACCTGGATAGAGCGTCCGCTGTCACGTTGCGGACTCCTTGAAGGTGAACTGCCGACAGGTACCACTTCTTCTTTTCCGCCAATCGGAAAATAGCCAACATCACCTGGTTGAGAGGTGGTGACCTCGACCCTTGTCGATTCAAGCATCTCACAACTACCTGGCTGTCCATCACCAATCTTATGTGGATCGAGTACGCGGGGAGACTTTCTTTAAGATAAGGAGCACTGCCATAGCTTCTAGAAAGTTTATGTGAAAGGTCCTGAATAGCTTGGACCAAGTCCCCTGGACCTTTTTCCGATGAGAGTGACCTCCCCATCCCTCCTTTGAGGCGTCTGAGTGAATCGTCATCGACGGGGGAGGTGGCTGAAGAAGAACCGACTTCCTTAGATGTCTGGCTTGGGACCAAGGCCTGAGAAGAGTACGTAGCCGAGGCGGCACTGGTCTTCTCAGATCTCTTCGCACGTTCAATGCATACCTTCTCCAAACTCCGGTTGCATCCTTTAGCTGTGCTCTTAGCACTGGGTCTGTCACCGAAGCAAACTGGAGAGAGCCTAGTACCCTCTCCTGTTCGCGTCTTGATATCCTTTCGGAATCTAGAAATCTCTTGACAGAACCCGCTATCTCCTTCCTTTTCTTCGCCGGGATGGAGAAACGGTGTGACAAAAGGTCCCAGTGGATTCCCAGCCACTGGAACTTTTGAGATGGAGAAAGTCGAGAATTTTTCTCTCTTGATCTTGAAGCCTAGGTACTCTAGGAACTGGATCACTTGACTGGAAGCTTGCAAGCATTCTGTCTCGGATGCTGCCCACACCAGCCAGTCGTCCAGGTAGGCTACTACCTGAATTCCCTTTAGGCGTAATTGTTTGAGAGCTGCGCTCGCAAGCTTCGTGAAAATCCTTGGGGCTGTGTTTAGCCCGAATGGCATGGCTCTGAAGGCGTATAGTCTCCGTTGTAGCCTGAACCCTAGGTAGGGGGAGAGTCGACGGCTGATTGGAATGTGCCAATAGGCGTCTGACAAGTCTATAGAGACTGAGTATGCCCTCTTGGGCAGTAAGGTCCTTATGTGTTGCAGTGTTAGCATTTTGAATTTGCAATTCACTATGAACTTGTTGAGTGGCAACAAGTCCAGAATGACTCTGAGCTTTTCCGAGTCTTTCTTGGGAACACAAAACAGCCTCCCTTGGAATTTGATGGACTTCACCTTTCAGATCACTTTTTTCTCCAACTGTTCTTGAACGTACTCCTCCAGAACGGGGGTGGAGTGTTGAAAAAACCAAAGGCACGGAGGTGGAGTGCTGTACCAGCTCCAGCCCAGTCCATTCTTGAGTAGGCTGTGGGCCCAGGGATCGAAGGTCCATCGATCCCAAAATTTCAGCAGTCTCCCTCCTACCGGTATCATTTCACTTGGACTGCCGTCCTGAGGTTTTGCCTCCCTGACCACGACCACCCCTGAATCCCCTTCCCCTTGAGGGGCGCCTAGACGAGCCTCTGGCTGCTTCTCTAGGCTTTGCTCGAAAGGAGAAGACTATCCTTCGAACGTTGGGGTGAATGCCGTGGACTGAGTCGACACAGCCTGGGGTACCCACTGAAAAGTGGTCGGGGTTTGTGCCACCATCTGGGGCACTGGAGGCAATGGCAATTGCAGTTGCTGTTGCTGTCTAGAGGGCTTGGCTGGCCGAGACGGTAGCCTAGTCCTCATAGTCTTCTTCTTTGGTTGAGGACCCTCATCCGGGGAAGACTTTCTTTTGATAGCCAGGCCCCACTTCTGGAGAAGGTTTCTATTCTCCACGGCGGCCTTATCAACAACTTCTTTGACCACATCGGTAGGGAAAAGGTCTTTTCCCCAAATGTTGGAGGAGATTAATTTCCTTGGCTCGTGCCTCACCGTAGCCCCGGTGAACACGAACTCCCTACAAGCTCTCCTCGCCTTGACGAAGCCATAAAGGTCCTTCGTCACCGTGGCCAGGTGAGTCTTAGCCACCACCATGAACATTTCATGGACCTTGGGGTCACTTGCCATCGTCTCAAGAGTAGTCTGAAGAGACATTGAGGCAGCCAGTCTTTCTTTTGTCTCGAACTCTCTTCGCAAAAGAAAGTCAGACAGCTTGGGGAGGTCCTCGCCGAATTGCCGTCCGGCAATATCAGCCTCCAACTTTCCCACTGAGAACGTCAGATGGACGTCCTTCCAGTCTTTGTGGTCCATAGGCAGGGCCAGCGACAAGGGTTTACACTCCTCCAGGGAGGGGCAAGGCTTGCAGGCCTCGACTGCTTTTAGGACAGCCGCAAACCCTTTCTGTAAAAAGGGGAAGGCTCTAGCAGGAGAGGACACAAAGGAAGGGAGCTTCTTGCTACCTTCGAGTTAGAGAAGCCCCTCTCCTTCATCGAGGATGAAAGTAGAGCTTGAGCCTTAGCATGGTCCATCACTATGACCTCCTTCGGCTCTGTCTCCTCCTTTGAAGCTGGTTCCTTTCTCAGCCAGACATAACAGTCCGGATATGATGCCTTGCTGGGCCAGAATTCCACCTCCTCTAGGGGAACTGAGCCCAGCTTATCCGAGATGACGATCTTTCCAGTCATCATCGGCATGTGCTCCGCATACCTCCATGGGTTAGCATCTGAGCACAAGGGAAAGTCTTTCACATTTAGCCTTTTCTGGGGCCCATGTGATTCTGCAAGACACTGCATCCGCAGTTCCATAGCAGCCGCCTTCTCCTGATTCTCCTTCTGCATTTGTTGGATCATTCCAACAATCGAAGAGAGGGCCTGTCCCAGCTCTACTGGGAGACCGGCTGATGTTGAGGGAATAGGCTCCGGAATCTGAACCGGAGTAGCCGACACCTCGTCGACCTCTTCCTCTACGACGTCCGGGGCTTGAACTTCATCCTGGCCCTCTGCCAGGAGGTCTTCTTCCAAACGCTCGTCCACGTCGGACATCCTGTCATCTAACTGGATGTCTTGCATCGCGACCGCGACTTCAGCATCCACCTGGATCTGACTTTGGGGGATCTCCTCTTGAGGCTGGGGAATCACTGCATCAGCTGATGCCTTAGGGAAAAGATACGCCCTCATCTTCTCACTTGGAAGATAAGGCCCAGAGGTGTTCTTTTGGAAGCCCCTTACCCAGGTACGAAGCTTCTCCCTTGCTATATCCCTTGATTCCACCGTCCTAGGGGAATCAAAGGCCTCAGTAATCAGGTTAGTGCACACAGTACATACCTGAGGGTCCCAATACTGGAGATCATCCTTGGAGACAGCGCATGCTGCGTGTCTCCTACAAAACTCATGTCCGCAGAGGTTCTTGCTGCGGACGTTGCAGAAAACATTTCCTCACTTCGGAGGGTCCTCCTGTAAAGAGAAGAAATTTCCATGAGTATCAAGTGAACTATGTATCACTGGATATGCATAGTATAGCATAACAATTCATAAAGGAAAGACACACACTTGTGTTTCCCTCACAACCCATTGTTGCAGCCTTCCAGATAATAAAATCAAATGGTTAATCTCTTCTAGAGTAACCAATGCAAAGTTTCCAGAGGAAACAGGTGAAGCTCACACCTAAGCAATGATTTTAAAATCCTGGATAATAGACAGGAAAGAACTCACTTTCCTATCTGTAGGGCAACAGCAAAGGACTGTGCAAGAAAACACAAAAGTGTTAGAACACACAGTGCTGTACCAAAACCCATACTATAGTTTTCTTCTTACTGTATATGTTATACTGAAGAATACTAGTACAGTATAGGAGGATACGTGCCGGCCGGCACTTGCCGGCCGGCACACACCATAACTAGCTTTAAAGTATACTACTTAACAGCTATAAGGCGGCAGAACTCTGGTTCAAATGCATGTGCCAGCCGGCAACAGTCAATGCCGGCCGGCAATGGCTGCCGGCCGGCAATGGCTGCCGGCCGGCAACTACACAAGGTACTACCCAGCTGCCGGCCACACTCTTGGTGACCGGCAGACAAGGGCTGACATTAGCCGGCCGGCAAAGGTACAGGACCGATGCCAGCAGGCAGCAAAAGAACCAGAGGACTACACCCGCCCGGCTGCCGGCCTCATAGGCCGGCAGCCGGGTCGGGTACAGCACTAGAAGAAAAATAGGATGGATGCCGGGATAAGAGTGTACACTACCTCCAAGCCCGGCAATCCGAAAGAGTGCATATAAGGAAGGGGAGAATCTAATTCAGGCTTCCTGACCAATGCCGTCTGGCTCTACAGGCAGGCATGGATGAGGGACCAAGGGAGGTCCGGGCAGCACTCAAAATATAAGACCCTTGCCGGCCGGCAGCTCTGCCGGCCGGCAAGGGGCTGAGTCAATTCCACATCCTAACCTATTCTAGGTCCAGATGTAGAACGACGTACAGTACTGTAATGGCTAGGCCATTACGGAGAAGGGACAAAAGAGGGTCCTACCAACCTTGCTTTAGTGACGGATCACCCGCAGCCGAGAAACTTATCTCAGCCTAAGGGAGACCAAGGGGGGAGGCCAGCAATACTTGCCAGCTCCCAGAGCACCAAAGCAAGGAAGGTGTTGCTACTCCCAGGGAAAGAAACTTATCCTCCCCCGAGAACAGCAACAAGGACTAGTCTGGTAGATCACAAAAGAAGGAATCATATCCACAGAAACCTTCGGTAGTGACCTAAGGAGGCTAAGCCACCTTTGTCTGTGTCAGGCCAGCGAGGGAGACTCTACCCCAAGCCAGACAAACACAGACTCAGACTAAAAAACTCTGTTGTTCTGTCCCTCTTGAACCAGACTTGCTGGAACAGGAAGGTACAGTAACACCCCAGTATAGTTTTATCGAAAATCAATTCGGAAAAAACCACTTAGGGATAAGCCCAAGGCTTAAACAGAGGAAAAGGGATTGCATACCTTCTCCGAAGAAAAGAAAGCAACCGGGGAGTATGAGAAAGTATACTAAGGCTCCATAAGCAACTTAGCCTAGGCACCAAGAGAATCGATTACCTAAATCACCGAAACTCACTCGTATACTATCTTGGAAATATTCCACACAATCTTAAATGTATAAAACCTAGCCTAAAGTTTCAATAAAATTTTATTACACTCGGAAAAACCAAAATCATGCATGAAGTACTAGGACCAAACGACTAGGCTACATGGCCTAGCGTAGGCCAGAATGGCGAATACTTCGCCAAAATAATACTAAGCACGAAAGGAAATCCTATGTAATGCTAAATAGCTAAAATTTATTAAAGCAAAACAAGCGGGAATGTCGCTCTGACTAACTAAACTTATACCTAGCGAGCGACACCGTCCATGACGCCTCCGGTAGGCTACGGCTCTTGTAACAAAGATTAATCCTATTAATCACTCAAAAAATTACCAAGAGCCTACATTTATACATAAAAGACATGGTACTCAACTTATCAGAGGCCGACGAAGACGGAGAAGCCATGAAAAGCAGAATAAATCCAAGATTTGCGAGAAACACAGGAAAAAACACCGAGTTGTTAAGCTACGCAAAAAGGAATACAGATGGCGCCAGGATTGGCGCCAGGCACGCTTACGAAACGGGAGATAAGGAGCCTTGGGAGCGGCTCCCCCTTTTTCTTTCCCGAATTCGTTTCTTGCCAATTGCCCCTGCGAGACAAAATCTCTGTCAGGATGCAGATTGCCATGTGGCGTGTCAAGAATACGTCCTCTGATATGTCGCGATATCCCTTTCAGGAGGGATATTCGCTCAAGGAGTTAGAATTCTGGTACCTTAAGGTAAATTCTCTGGGAATATCGCCGTAGTTGTAATATACCCTAGGAAGCTACCCTATAGGAACTTCCATCAGGACGACATGGCTTGAGCCCAAATATATATATATATATATATATATATATATATATATATATATATATATATATATATATATATATATATATATATATATATATATATATATACAATAGTGTAGTATATATAAGTACACAAAAATATATAATATACATGCATATGTGTGCCGTTGTATGAGTGTGTAAAAACATTTGTAAAGCTTGCCGCATACTGAGCCGGAACGGAACCACCGTCCAAGACTCCGAAGTCTCAGAACAGAGCAGAAACGACGTCGAGCGCGCTCATTGAGCCAGAAGCCACAGACTGGAACCGACGCAAAATTTTTTATAAATGAAGGAAGTTTTCCTCAATCATAACTGAGTTTTTATTTAATTGATGTTACAATGATTAGATATTCTGTAAATCAATTTTTATCGAATCCATAAGCCAGATGTTTATATGTTTTCAAAAAAGAAATAATAATAATAATAATAATAATAATAATAATAATAATCACTCCAAAATTCTTTGTAATAAATCATGAGTTCACATCATTGTTATTAAAGTACATTCGTTAAATTTTTGACATCAGCAAAAAAAAAAAAAAATATATATATATATATATATATATAATAATAGTAATAATAATAATAATAAACAATGATAATAAGTAATAATCACTCCTAAAATCTTTGTATTAAATCATATGTTTACATCATTGT
>NC_090733.1:86425629-86435629 GCF_036898095.1 Palaemon carinicauda | reverse complement strand
TCATTTTTCTCTTGGTAAGGGTAGAAGAGACTCTTTACCCATGGTAAACAGCTCTTCTTGGAGGACACTTCAAAATCAAACCATAGTTTTCCAGTCTTAGGTAGTGCCATAGCCTCTGTATCATGGTCTTCCACTGTCTTTGGTTAGAGTTCTCTTGCTTGAGGGTACCTTCGGGCACACTATTCTATCTAATTTCTCTTGGTTTTGTTTGGTTAAAGTTTTTCTTAGCAATCCATGTTTGCCAACGGTTATACTCGTATAAGCGGATGAGAAACTTGGTGGAGTGATGAGAGCTTTAGGTATGAAGGAAATGTCTCACTAATCTTGATGAAGTCACTGGCAGCAGGGTGATGGATTGGGTTTAGGCCGATGGATAAACTGTCTCTTCGGCTTTTACTCTTGATGGCTGTCGGTTGATCTTACTAGAATTAGTATTGACCGGCAAGGTCACTTTCCTTAGTTAGATAGGCACTGCACATCACAAAGAACTGGCTATCCTTTGATGTGTCTAGCTAATGAATCCTCTATGGATTTAGTCATTCATGAATAGAGAAGATTAAAGAATGGCCCCCAGTCCCGGACGTAGCTGGGGGCTATGAGTCTCCCGGTTTATAAATACTAAAGAAAAATTTAAATAGATAATTTGAATGTTAGAACCATGAATCAGATGGGGAAGTTACAGCAATTGAAGAGTGAATTTATGAAATATAGTTTAGATACCTTGGCTGTAAGTTGAACATGTTCTAAGGGTATTGGTAAGGAAACTTTAAACCAAGGCATTATGTATATCTACTCACGAGGATCAGATGGAGTTGGAAAAGGAGTAAGTATGATGGTGACTTCAAGAGCAGAGAAGGCATTAACCGAGGGGAGAGCTGTAAACAGTATATTGTTACTATTAAAGTTAAAATCAAAGCAGTGCAATATAAGTAATATACTTTGCTATGCCCCATCAAATGATTCCCCTGAATAAAGAAAATATGAATATTATAAATAACTGCAGAGTGGAATAGGTGAGATCCCAGGGAGAGAAAAGAGAATTGTGATTGGCGACTTCAATGCTAATATTAGAAGGAATAATCAAGGGATAAAGAATGTGTTGGGTGTTGAGGGTCATAGCGAAGTTGCCAATGAAAATGGAGCACATTACCTAAGTTTCTGTTCACCTAACAATCTTGTCATTGAAGGCACTATTTTTCAACACAAGAACATCCACAAGTATACATAGACTTCACCATGTGGCTGTTAAAAAAATCAGATAGATCACATTGCCATTAATAAAGAGAGAAGGAGGACTCTGAGAAATGTGAGAAGCTATAGAGGTGCAGATATTGCTAGTGATCACATGCTCCTCATTGCCACACTGAAATTAAAACTGAAAGCACCCAAGAGCAAGGTATATAGAATACCTAGATTTGATACGGCTAAGCTTTTCGAAGAGGAACACAGAGAAACCTTTGCAATTAGTGAAGGAATCGGTTTGCAGCTTTAGAGACACTAAGAGACGACGAGTAGACAATTAATGAAGAATGGTGTGATATTAAGAACATATATCAGTCAGTTAGTAATGAATTCTTGGGGCACACTGTTACAACGAGAAAGCCATGGATATCAAGTAATACTCGGGATACTACAAAAAGAAGAAAAAGACGAGATGATACTGGCCAAAAATGAAGTAACTCCCAGACTACTTACCAGATTATTTTGTAGAATGTGGCATGAAGAGGCAAAACCTGGTGAATGAGAGTTATCAGTGTTGGTGAAAATGGCAAAAAAAAAAAGAAGACCTGACTGATTGCAATTATTACTGAGGTATCACACTTACGTCAGCTGTTATAAAAATATCTAGTGTGCTTATTCTAAAGAGACTGGAGCGAAAGATTGATGAAAAGCTGAGAGATAAACAAGCATGATTTAGAAAAGGTAGAAGTTGCATTGACCAAATTTTCTTTTTGAGACATGTACAAAAATGCGTAGAATATGGATATCCACTTTTGATGGCACTTGTTGACTATGAAAAAGTCTTTGATAGTGTGCACCAACCAGTTTTGTGGAGAGTCTTGTTAAATTATGAATTCTTCCTAAATATGTAAAATGTATTAAGTCTGTTCATGAGCATAGCAAGTGCAAAGTTAATGTTAATGTAGTCTTGTCCAATGAATTTCCAGTAATCAGCGGAGTACTCCAAGGGAATGTGTTGTCACCTATGTTGTTTAGTCTCCTCATGGATTTTGTAATGAGTAGAACAATCGGAGATGGTGAAGAAGGATTGGACTGGATTGGTGATAGGAAGTAAGCAGAACAAGAGTATGCTGATGATGCATTCCTTGTTAGCAGAACAACACAGGATTTGCAATGCTTGCTTACCAGAATGCGTGAAATATCATACGAGGTTGGGCTGAAGATAAATAGAAGAAAGACAGAGATGATGAGAACGGAGTATGAAATGGAAGATGAAATATCAATGGAAGGAGATAGGATTAATGAGGTAGATTCATTTAAGTATTTAGGAACCATAATCTCCAATACAGGTTCTTTAGAATTAGAGTTTAGTGAAAGATGGAAAAAAAATCCAAATCAGACAATGGCTAGGTTAAGTATAATTTGGAAATCAAATCACTTGAAATTACACATAAAAATAATACTATATAAACGTTTAGTGGGATCTGTGTTACTCTATGGAAATGAGTCATGATATGACAATGAAAAAATCTCTAATAGGTTTAGTAGATTTCAGAACAAAGCCCTCAGAGGGATATTGGGAGTTAAATGGCAGGACAGGATTATAATTGAAACTATAAGAGAGATTACTCGAGTGCCGTATGTGGATGCGATCACGATGAGGGGTAGATGGAGATGCCTATTTGGACTCACCAAGAGAGATTAGTTCACCAAACGTTCAGCAGGGGTCCACAAGGCACTAGAAGAGTTGGAAGACCCAGACCTACATGGCCGAGGACTATGAAGCGTGAAATAAGAGATGATGAAAGGAGAAGTATTGAAATAAAAGTTCAAGATAAAGACGACTGGCGAAACCTAAAAGAGTCCCTTTGTTTCAATAGGCGTAGGAGGAGATGATGAGGATTTATGTGTAGGCCTGTGTGTGTATGAGCCAGTAACCTCATAAGTATACCCATACTTCAATTTTTATAGGTCATCTATATTTTCCAAATAAGAAATTGGAAAAACTTCCAAAATCGTCAGTTTTATTTCCATACGAACTATCAATTCTGAGAACCAAATCTCTGGGTGCCTAATATCACGACAGCAAAGATAAGTCCGTTGCCCCACTAAACAAGTAGAGTCATAACATTTTTTTACTTCAAAGCTAAAAAAAAAAAAAAAAACTTTCGTTCGGCTGAAAGCGTTATCGCTAAACTTTTCCTCTTCAGCTAAAAGTCGGTTATCGCCTCTTGACATAGATCGTTCTTGGAATTTTCCAAATACTGTATTTCAGGGGTTTCTTTTATCATAATATCAGCAGGAAAAGAATTTGCGTATCGCCATGATTATATAAGGTGTACTATTCAGGGCCACCCATAATAAGGTGGTTTGTTGTGAGCGATCAGACGAAAATCTCCAACCATCACTATTGCGGGCTTGGGTGTTGATGAAAATTGGCCCAAACCTCAGACGAATAAAAATATGTCTGAGGACTTCATCCTACAGTCGAGTAGACCCGGCAGGATATTCTTGTTGTTGATATATATATATATATATATATATATATATATATATATATATATATATATATATATATATATATATATATATATATATATGTGTGTGTGTGTGTGTGTGTGTGTGTGTGTGTGTTTGTGTGTGTGTGTTTATTGGTATGTAAAAGAAATTCAGTTGATCAGTAACAATGAGTATGAATATGAAGTCTTGTCTGATGAAGAAATTTTAATACAAGCACTTAACTTGTTATATTATTTATTGGAGTCAACGGTAACATTTGTTGTTGCTGCGTTGTTGTTGTGGTGTTATATAATAATAGGAAGAGTTCAACTTGCATGGCAAAGTAAGAAACAATAGGTCTGAATACTTCTACAGTCATATGGTGAAAATAAGGTGACAGCTATATATTTCTCAGAACGTCTCCATATCCCAACAGGAATGTGATGTAAGAGCTCTTGGTGTCCCAAACCTCTCGCTTCGCTGTCGCCATGTATTATCCCATCGCTTATTTCTTTCTCAACACGATTATCGTCGTCGACGTCAAGTCTTTCTTCTTCCCACGGGAAATGAAGAAGAGCCATATCTATTGAGGGAGAAACATTAACGTCTTCTGCTGGTGCAGGATCCGCGTCAATTGTCCCCGACATTTTTCAAAGGCTTACAATTGACTGCTTCGGGCTTACTGCACTTTGGTTAAGCTCTTCTTGACCGAATCTCTCTCTCTCTCTCTCTCTCTCTCTCTCTCTCTCTCTCTCTCTCTCAGCCATTAAGTTGAGTTTGTAATGGTAAGTTTGCCTTTTTAAAGATATATTTTTAATGGTTGAACTAAGCTGGAAATAAAGAGGAACCTATTCTTGTAAGAGTTATAAAAGAAATGAATAACTCAAAATTATATTATCTTTATGTAACCAAAAGTGCCTTAGCACTTTACCCACCATTATTTAGCATACTCAAATTTTAACTTGTAAACATCCTAAGGCTTATTTCTCTGTACTACCTAATGGTTTTTTTATATTAGTGTTAATAAGGAGTTATAGGACTTTTTCTTAAATCACGTAACAATTGTAGATGGATGATGGAGAAACAATTATTTTTTAATAAATGTCTTGCTGAAAACATAAAAGATAATGGATGTGAGATGCCGAGAAAAGTATTTTGGCCATTACAAATCATCCCCATCCCCAATTCCTATGTTATACATTACTCTGTAACAAGAAATAGAATAGAAGGCGGACGGAGAAATTTGCATTCGGTGTGTTTATGTGTTTTCTAGACAAGAGACAAGAAAAAAGAAGACGCATGTTCGTGTCTTTTATTGCTAGTCCATAATGTATTTATTTTCTTCCAGCACACAAAATCTTACTCTGATTCAACTGGTCTTACTGAATACGCAAAAATATATTGGCTAATTATACAAAAAGAAGGATATTGGAAATTTGTTTCAATTTTCTTCCAATTTACTGAATAAAAATATATATTACGGCCAATAGGATAACTATTATCTTCCATTGCAATATCCTGATCTAGATTTATGCTTTCATTTATGAAAATTTACTGAATCAATCTAAAGGTTCTGCAATCAATCTGTGGTTCTTTTGGACTGCGTTCAACCAAGATTCCTTGTGCACAGTTCCTGAATAAACTATAAACAGAAACCACCATTTACCGGAATCAAAATTATGCTCTTTCATGGACAACATTATATCTAAGACTAATGTTTTTATGTTGAACAGGCTGACAAAGTCTCTTTTTTATAGTTTATATGAGAAATATCTCTTTTAGTACTGTTACTGTTCTTAAAATTTGTTATATTGATTGTTATTCATTCCTCTTGCATCTTAATGGTTGCCTTATTTCTTTTCCTTGCTGTGCTATTTTTCCCTGCAGGAACTCTTTGGCTTATAGCATCCTACTTTTTCCACTATGGTTGTAGCTTAGTTAATAATAATAATAATAATAATAATAATAATAATAATAATAATAATAATAATAATAATAAGAGATTCAATACGTCCGCCGATGAATATTGCCAACAGCTAACTAAAGTCTACGGACAAAATACTCCACTTTTCATTTCCAGATAGTACAGTAGTTGTGAAAAGTACAATGCTCATCTTGATCCATATCACCTTTATAAATTTTTTTTTTTTCATACCTATCCATTAATAAAATTTTGTCAAAATCCAATTTATCAATTCATTTTGCTGTAACCTTTAAATCTGTGAAAAATTAAAATCCGGATCTAACATCCGGATCCATTACTGCATCATCCCACAAAGTTAATGGAGTCCTTCATGGACTACGATCATTCTGTCGTAGAAATTTGGCAGTATCTGTAAATTTTTTTACACGTAATCTTTGAAATTGTGAAAATTACAAATCCTTATCTGGAATATGGATCCGGATCCAGATCATCTCCAAAATTTGATGAGGTCGTCCATGACCTAAGATCGAGCAGTGTTGAAAATTTCGTTCAAATCCGGTGAGTAGTTTTGACGTAATCATGACCCAGGCAGAGAGACAATTGAATAAATTATAAGGAACGTGTATCACGCAAACTCGTGCAATGTAACGTTTTCTCTGTTTTTTGTGCATTATCGTTATCCCTCTTCCCTCGCACTGCTAACCTGTCTATTCCTGTATGTAACTGAATAATTTTTATGCCATTCTTGCTTAGGATGGCTTGTATTTATACTCATGCTGCGTCAAAATAATTTCAGTTGTAATTAGGCCGTCTCTCGGTTATCACCCAATTGCTCACTCGCACATTGGTGACGAACAAAGGGAGTAATCAGCTCCCTCCTGCCTTTTCTCCTCACTGCTGTGTCTTGTTGTTTGATGATACCGCCTTCCGATAATGAATCTACTATCAATGCCACATCACTGAAACTACTGTCCTATGCCAGTGGAAAAGCGTCCGTTTGGCTCCAGTATGCTGAAGTCCAGTTTTGCATCAAAGGAGTGACTCAATCAAGCACCAAAGCTGATTACATTCTTGCGGCTATCCCAGAATGCAATTTCCAGGACATATTCAATTGCATGTGCCAGAAAGGAGACACTCTAATAACGTACAACGCCAGCAAATCATATATCCTGAAACAGTAATTGCCATTTCTGGTCGCCTGCATAGTGAAACTTTTTCAGCTCTCCCAAGAACTGTTGTGTTGGTGGACCAAGACACTTCATTAACCCTCATGGAAATGACCAGTATCAATCTCTTATAACCTGCCGCAGACAGCTCTCTCCGTGAAGTGAATCTACTTAGCCCCATCTAGGTATGGCTCCTACCTGAAACTGTACATGCTGCTATCCCTAATGTCGATATTTGGCCAATGAAAGCCCTGATGATCAGAGTTGATATCCTTATGGACTGTTATCTCACCCCCTTCCAGACCTCCATCGGTGCCTCCACTCCTGACGATGTGGACACCTATTCCACATCCACTGTATCCAACGTGAAAGCGGTAGGACACAGACGCTTAATCTGTGACGTGCTGGGACGGCAACAAAGCAACCCACCACCTACATATACCACCCCTTGCATACACCTCAATCAACGAACTCACCAACAATTTCCTGACAGCCATCGGCTGCAGTTATACTACTACCACTCCAAATTTGGGACTGCTGCAAAAAAATGTGTGAATGGTTTTCAGTGGCCAGAAATGGTGGATGTAGAGCATCGCTTGCGGCGGTGGCCTCCCCTGTCAATATTTTTTTTCTTTTTACATGATGCAAGTACAGGTGTGCAATTTTTGGTAGACACAGGTGCTTGCCATTCTCTTTTGCCAAGGCCACTCTTCAGGACATGACATAGTCTGTTTAAGTCTGCTGACATCAGCCTGGTAGTGGCCAATGGAACTGTGATACCCAGCCAAGCATATGAAACCCTCATATTATCCTTTGGAAGTGACTATTATATTTTGAAGCTTCTCATTGCTGATGTCACTTTGGAAATACTCGCTGCAGATTTTCTATCATATTTCTACCTCCTGGTCGATATAGCTCAAAGACGATTAGTCAACACGGATTCTGACTGACCTCGCTCTCCACATCAGCGCATCCATGGATGCGTACGCCCACCTCATTTCGTACAAGGAAGTTTTCCGTCGAGACCTCTGTCTAAGGACCGCGGTTCTCATGAAACAGGATATTTATTACCATATCAAGACGACAGGGCACCCGGTGTTCATCAGATTCAGACATCAGGCACCAGATCGTTTGGAAGCTACTAAACAAACGTTTGATATAAGCGAAGAAATTGGCCTTCGCCAGAAGGCCTCAAACCCATTGTCATCACCCATGCACATCATCCTGAAGAAAGAGGGCTCTCTGTGTCAGTGTTTGGATTATAGGCACCTGAACATTTAGACAGAATCTGATCACTACCTCCTCCCAAAACATTGCTGACGTAACCTACTACTTGCAGAAAGAAAAGGTTTTCTCTATGCCGGACCTCTTGAAGGGAGGTCGAGCATAGAGCATAAAGACATACCCAAGACTCCTATCACCACCCATTCAGTAAATACACTTTAAAATACCCATGTCTTGGCCTTCGTAATGTTGGGGCCACTCTTCAACATCTCATGGTCGGCATCTTAGGGCACGTCCCCTTCTGTGTTTGTTACGTGGATGACATACTCGTCTTCACTTCCTCCATAGAGGAACACCTCCGTCATCTCCGCATTGTGCTCAACCGCCTAAAACAAAGTGGTCTTCTAGTCCAGTACGACAAGAGTAGCTTTTGCGCCAACCAAGCATTGTTCTTGGTGCACCACATCACTTCTGAAGGAGTTCATCTCCTGCCTGAAAAGGTAGCAGCCATTCAGAGCTTCCTCACGCCCTCGTCCATCATAGCACTACAAATATTCTTGGGCATGATAAAATTTGATCACCTTTTCCTGCCAGCCTTTGTGGAGGAATAACTTTTGTTTTATTTTTATTTATGTTGTTTGCCAAATCCACAGAGAGAGAGAGAGAGAGAGAGAGAGAGAGAGAGAGAGAGAGAGAGGAGAGAGAGAGAGAGAGAGAGAGAGAGAGAAGTAGTTAGTGTAATGATTGTTTGTTGAGAATGACTGTTGGTATAATTGAGGTTTTGTTTATTTTTTTAGCTAGCTTTGGAAAGTGGTGAATGTCTTGGGAAAAGGCTCTTTTTTTATTTGACTGCAGTAAAAGTCAGTTATGTGTGGTTTGAGTGCTGTATTTACTTATATCACTGTATTTCGACCAGCTTGGAAGTGATTATTTACTTCTAACACCGTAATTCCTCCTTTGGGGTGTTTAGTTTAGCCTGGACTGTGTGGTTTGCCATCCATGAACATAAATAGCTCGATGATGACGACCATGAAAGTACAAAGATTTTGGAATGGACCACTCATAAAAAATTCTTGACTATTGATGACCTGACCCGTAAGATAAATATTCTTTCTTAGTTTGTGGTGATGATGATGATAATGATTATGACGACTATGGTAACCCCTAACTAATTGACTGTTCAGTCAAGTTGACTGATGCCAGAGTGTGTGGATTGTTGACCACCGAACTGTGACAGATTGCCTTGTTAAAGACTGGGTGACTTGTTGGGTCGAGTGTTGGTGTCCATAAATTTACTTATAAACATTTATTTGGCTGTGGTGAATTTTAGTTTTAAGTTTTCTTTGGGTTATTTTGTATGTGTTTCCTTTATTTATATACAGTAGGCTAAGATGGTAGTACTAAGTGTGGTTGTTTGGTGATGTTTAGTGATAAATACCATGTTTCCAGGGAACCGCGGTTGTTAGACAGATCTCTTGATGGAAAACTTCCTTGTACGATATGCTTAGCATTTACGATTATAGTTTTAAGGATTAAGTATAGATAATAGATATTCATTTCAATGCAGTCAATTTTTGTTTTAAGTGTTTTTGTTGTTAAGAAATATAGTTTTAAGGTTATGTTTAGTTTTTATGTCCTTTCTGTCCAAGAGTCCCGCTGCTGATAACGTAAGGGGAAAGTTTGTATTGAGGAGACATTTGTCAGAGAATGTTTCAAGGGTCTGGGAGTTGTTCTTGTGACATCCCGCCACACCATCACCGACACTTTTGCTCCTCTCTGAGCCTCCCTCAACGCCAAGCCAAAAGACATGAAGTGGGGTCCTCTTCAAGAAGCAGCTTTCTGCAAAGCAGAGAATGCCAGATATTGGATTACAACACCTTGGCAGAAGCCCAACGTAAAGATCCAGAATACTAAACATGTAGGACATCCTGCACATCCATCCGATGAGAGGTCGTCACTCACAATGACTCCTCTGTGAAGCAAGTGTTGGTAGACGTAGACCGTG
>NC_090733.1:86408129-86420629 GCF_036898095.1 Palaemon carinicauda | reverse complement strand
CACGCTGGATAGTAGGCTAGATGACATAATTCACAGCCTTTACTACCAGTGTTTGACGCAGCTCTAGTTCAAAGGCAGCTTGATCCATAGAGCATAAACTGAAACAGAAAAGATAAAGAAATATAGAAAAAAGTCTATATAATTTATACTTGCGTGTCCATATAACTGCTTACTAATGAAAAAAAAAGGGAATACTAAAATAGAAAGATCCTCGAAGCAGCAACAGACATAAATAAGTTATATCATCTCCTGAATGGTATAATGGGAAATGTAAAAAAAAAGAATTTATATATAGCCAGGTCATTTGTAAATACTCAACATCGGATTAATGATACAGTAGGCACACAGACACCATTAATACGATTTAATAACATAACACAAGATGACATCACCAGAATTATCAAGAGAGCAAAGAAAACAAACTGCGCGATTGATGCTATGCCAATATCTGAAGTAATGGGAGACAGAGACTTTTCTAGTCTAGCCGAAATAATAATGAGAATAGCAAATACAAGTGTTGATGAATGTAAGTTTCCTAAATCTGAGAAAATGGCTATAATCACACCAGTTCTGAAAAATTCACTGGACTACCAGGAATTAAGATCACGAAGAGCTATTTCAAATATATTTTTTGTCTCAAAATTGCTTAAATATATAATTCTTGAACAACTAGTCGGTCACTTTAACGGATTTTGAGCGAAGCAAAAAATCTATTTTTGGGTGAGATAGCCATGTCATCCTGATGGAAGTTCCTATTAGTAGCTTCCTAAGGGATATATGTACTACAGTGATATTCCCAGAGAATTTTACCTTTAGGTCTCCAGAATTCTAACTCCTGGCGCAAATATCCTTAAAAATTTCTATCAAGGATATCACATAATATCAAGGGACGTATTCTTGACACGCCACATAGCAATCTGCACCCCTAATAGCATTTACGCTTCGAGGGGGAAAGTGGAAGAATTTGAAGGGGAGCCGTATCAAGGTTACCCTAGTTCCCATATTACTATTGAGTATCACAACAGCGCCATATTCAAGGTGGTGGACATTCCTTGTAGTATTAAGCAAGGTGCTACAGATACAGTAGTTTCGGGAGGTATTCTGTGAAGATCTTTTCTTTAAAAAAGAAGGGTGGGTCCATCAGGACGACATGGCTATCTCACCCAAAAATAGATTTATCGTTTCGCTCAAAATCCGTTTTTTAGGCTCAAGTCATGTCGTCCTGATGGAAGCATACCAGAGCATTAATGTATCTGTGGATTTTCATCAGTGCCTTAAAGGACCTTGGGACAATATTCATATGGTCATCTAGACCATTTGAGACAAATGACGTTACCGTTATCCGTCATCATCACTAATCATAAACGATGTTAGTGCTTCCTGGGCCCTACAGGGAAGAGGTATTCTAGATGGTAGAAAATGGGCCTCAAGGTTAGCATATATTGTAAGAACAAACATCAGTATACACTGAGTATACAAACAGTCTTATGGTTTGTATATATTGCCGAACCAATATCAGTGTCCATTATATCCATTGTTTGCAAGCATACAATGATATGAAGTATACTTACATGAGTAAGCAAAAGAACTCTGGTATCTTAAACATGCAATTGTCGGGCAAATTAGGACGCAATTACATTCTATTAGACATTTATTTCTAATAAATGACTAAATGAATTAATAAGTAAAACGAATGTAGCATGATAAAGGAATTATACCTACGACATATACAGATATTATTTTTCCCCTTTTGAAAGGGAAGAAATGATGAGTGCCACTTTCAGACTGAAGAAAAGTTTTTAATTAAGTTTTCCTTCAAATTTTTGTACATGTTATATTCTATCAACACTGTGTATTACGTACACATGGCACGAGTGCTATCTGTATAATTCCACACCTGAGATTTTAAAATGATTTAGTGTCACCATGGTAACACTCATTTAAAAGGGGATCACACTAAAAGTGCTGACACCTTCTCCCTTTAATTGACAGTCCCAATCAATTAACTGTTCATCGCAGAATTAGACAATAGGTTTTAATACACTACCTGCCGCCACCACATAATGCTTCAGTTCATGGACCTGCTTAGCATAGTGTTTGTAGAACACCCTGGATGATTTCCATCCAGTATATGAGCGAAGATGCTCAAAGTCCATATACTGAAAAAAGTTCAGTGATGAAGCAATTTTTCTCGGATCATGACCTGTCAGGATCTGCTCTGCGAATAAAGTAGGTGACCTTCGCCCTCAGTTGTTTTAGGGATAAGTTTGATCCAGAAGTTTCTCCTTTAAAGAGCTTTCTTCCCCTGAAGTTTGAAGTTCTACGAAGATAGACCTTTAGACACTCTACAGAACATAGAGAGACATCTTCCTTCAGAGGGCAGATTCTCCAGTGACCCCACCTCTTAGTGGGTAGCTTGTTCTTAGCGAGAAAGGTTGGATCATGAAAGAGATTCAGTTCTCCTGCTTCTGTGAACTGAATGTGGCCCTCATCTCTATATAGGGCAACTATTTCACTAACTCTAGCCCCGGAGGCTATAGCGAAAAGAAAAGTAACCTTTTGGGTTAGATCCTTGAGGGAACAATCTTCATTGTTCACAGATGAGGCATAATGTAGGACCTTGAGATGCGCTTTGGTGGTGCAGCAGGCCTAAACCTTGCACATGCCTTTGGAATCTTATTAAAGATTTAATTCGCCAAATCCACTTAAAAGGCATATAGAAGAAATCTACTCAAGGCTGACTTGCACGTAGTTATCTTGTTGGCCGCCAGACCTTGATTATGAAGGTGGACAAAGGACAGACAGAAGTTCATTGAAATTTCTTTCGGTTCTTTTGCTTTTACAAAAGCAACCCCCTTTTCCCAAGATGACTCGTATTGTCTTCTAGTTGACTTAGACTTGTATTCTTCTAAGATTTCTATATTGCCTTCTGAGATCCCAAATCTTTTCCTAACTGCTGGGGCAGGAAAATCATGAAATGAAGGGTTTGGGCTCTCTGTGATAAATCAAAGGCAATTAACTTCTGAACCTTCGGAGATAGTCCTGGGTGCAGAACTAGGGCCAGCCTCAGCCTCAGTTCCTTCACTAAAGGGAACATGTTGCTCTTGGGCTACTTGGTAGCCAACAGAGCTACTCCTTCCTGGAAGGATCTCAGCATGTTGAGGACCTTCAGCAGGAGATTGGATGGAATGAACAGGAATTCCTGAGTCCATCCCTTCTATACTAGAGACATGATGTCTGTTATCTCCACTAGAGGATCCTTGTATGGGGCTACATATCGAGGTAGTTTCTTAATGACGCTCATGACAAAGAGGTTGATCTGCAGCTCAGGGACTTGTTCCCATCTGGGAGAGAATAGGTCTGCGTCTGTGGACCATTCTAACTCTATCGTCTTGAGCCGGAGTAGAGCATCCGCTGTCACATTGCGGATCGATTATGCATGAACTGGTGACAGGTGCCATCCCTTTAGGTAAGGGATGGCTAACATCACCTAAACTATATGAGAGGCTCTCTAGCCTTGTCGGTTCCGACGTCTCATTATCGCTTCGATGTCCCAGATCAGCCTGAGGAGGTATGATCTGTGTGGAGAGAGTGTCCCCATCCATGACAGGATCAACATGGCCTTGGATAGAAATGACCGAATCCCTTGAACTTTCCTCTGATGGGAGTGAATACCCCATTCTTCCGACTAGGCATCCATGCGGATGATCTTCAATAGTTAGGGTACTTGCAAGGGCACGGTCTTCAACAGTCTTTTCGCCTTTGACCATTTTTAGGGAAGCGATTAAGGAAAGACCGATATCAGTCTTTTTATATCTCTTCGAGCATTTGATGCGTATCTTCTCCAGACTCTTAACACATCTTTCAGCTGTGCTCTTAGCACTAGGTCTGTCACTATTGCAAACTGGAGAGAGTTTAGAACTCCTCCCTGTTAGCGTCTTGGAACCCAGACTGATTACCATAGTCTCTTGACCGACCCTGCAATCTCCTTTTACATCCCCAAAGGAAAGGAGAGTTGGTGTGACCACAGGTTTCAATGGTTTTTTAACCATTGAAGCCTTTGAGCTGGAGAGAATCTTGAAGCTTATCTTGCATCCCCGATGTTCCGAGAACCGGATCACTTCCTTGGATGCTCATAGACCAACCACTTCGGGTGCTGCCCACCCGAGCCTTTCATCCAGGTACATTGTTACCTGAACCATTTTTAGGCTTGGCTTTTTCGTGACTGTGTCCGCCAATCCGGGAAGATACTTAGGGCTGTGTTTAGTCCGACAAGTATCGTTCCTAGGACATACGTTATCCTCTGTAACTTGAATCCTAGGTAGGAGGGGATGGGGTGAATGACTAGAAGCTGCCAATAGACACCTTTCAGGTATGACAAGACTGCGAACACCCCTTTTTGAAATAAGGTCCTTATGTTCAGAAGGATTAACATTCTGAACTTGCTGTTTTATTTGAACTTGTTAAGGGGTGACAAGTCCAGAGTGACTCTGAGTTTTCTTGAGTCCTTCTCGTGAACACCAAACAGCCATCCCTGGAATTCGATGGACTATACTTTCCTTACCACCTGTATGCTCTAGAGCTCTAAGGTATACTCTTCCAGGAGGGTTTTGGAGTGTAGGAAGAGTTGAGGAAATGATGGTGGAGGCATGTCTATTTTCCATCCTAGTCCCATCTTGATTAGGCCTTGGACCCAAGGATCGAAGGTCCAGCGATCCTGAAGGAACCTCCCTTCTACCAGAAGCGTCTCTTTGCTTCGCCTGATCAGAAGGTTTACATATTCGACCGCTTGCCTGTGGCACCGCGGTCATTGTAACTGTGGGATGTTGTTAAACAGCCCGAGGAAAACTACTAGACTTTTCCTTCTTCCTTTTAGGTTGGGGACCCACATCCGTGGAAGACTTTCTCTTTGAAAAGATGCCCCACTTTTGGAGAAGTCCTATGTTCTCCGCAGTGGCCTTCTTAATCACATCTCTAACTACCTTATTTGGAAGGAGGTCTCTACCCCAGATGTTGGAAGATATTAGTTTCCTGGTTTCGTGTTTCACTGTTGCGGCAGCGAACACAAACTCCCTACAGGCTCTCCTAGCCTTCATAAAGGCATAAAGGTCTTTTACTAAGGTGGCCATATGCATTTTGGCCAAGACCATGAGCATATCTGGGGTACTTTGATGGGCTGCCAGTCTCTCCTTTGTCTTTTGTTCCTTACCCAAAAGAAACTCAGATAGTTTAGGGAGATTCTTGCTAAACTGTCGTCTAGCAACATCCGCGTCTAGTCTTCCTACTGAAAAGGTTAAGTGGACTTCCTTCCAGTCTTTCTCCTGCATGGAAAAGGCTAGTGACAGAGGCTTGCACTCCTCGAGTGCAGGACATGGTCTACCTGACTCCACTGCCTTGGCAACAGATTTAAATGTCTTCCACGTAAAGGGGAATAATATTAAAGCAGGAGCAAGAAACGTATGGTGTCTTTTACTTAGTGAAAATACTTTCGACACCAAATAACCCACCTTCCTCAGGCTACTTGACAAGATAGCCAGTGCCTTATCATGGTCGAGAATCATGACCTCCTTCAGTTCCGTTTCTTTTCTTGACATTGGTTCATGTCTCAGTCGAATGAATCAATTAGGGAAAGCATCAAAGCTTGGCCAAAACTGGATTTTGTCCAAAGGAATGGCACCCATCTTCTCTGAGATGTAGAGTTTGCCGTTTTAAATCGTCATAAGCTCCGCAAACCTCTAGGGATTGGTTTTGGAGCATGTCGGAAGGTCTTGGTCTCTGGGTCGTTTGTATGACCCTTGGGGAGTGACAAGTGGAGCTTCACAGAGCTCTATCTTGAATTTCACTTCCTCCTTTTTGTCTTGTTTGCGAAAGTTTTCTATTGGACCTTTCATATGGGCCAGTAATTGGTCCATTTCGTCTAATAGAGGGGTAGAGGGTGAAGATGTTGGAGTTATTGGCTCTAGAGCCGGCAGAGATAGAAGCAATTCCAACACGACACTATTCACCTCTTCCCGTGGGGGCTTCCTGCCCCGGACTACCTGGCCGCAGGGAGGTGTGAATCGTGCCTGGGGCACCACTATTTCCTTACTTGCTTTCGGGAATAGAAGGTTACGCATCCTATCATTAGGTAGGTATGGTCGCGGAGAGATTTTCTGGAAACCTCTCACTCAGTTGCGTAGTTTGTTACGAGCTGCATCCCTAGACTCGATCGACTTGGGATTCTCGAAACCCTCGGACATTAAGGTCCAACATACATTGCAAACTTGAGTGTTCCAATAATGCAGGGATTCGGAAATAATATTGCCGGGGGCATGAAACCTGCGTGAATTATGACCATAGAAGTACTTACTCTTGGTATTACAGAAGACTGCAACACATGTCATCTGGGATTCCTCCTGTAAAGAAAGGAAAGCAGAATGAGTATAGAATTGATTATCTCACTGATAAGTAATATGTAAAAGTCATCTTTTAACTCAAATAGCTTAGGATAGTAAGCTAGAAAGGAATAGTGGGAGACACATACTTGTGTACCCCTGCAAGCAAATGCTGTTACCTCCCCTCAGTATTAACTATAAGGAGACTCCTAGGGGTAGAAAAGTGTAAAAGTGTACAAGTCGCTGCCCCTTTTTATCCTTTAACACTGAGGGGTAAGGATGACTGATT
This sequence comes from Palaemon carinicauda, assembly GCF_036898095.1. Classification (NCBI taxonomy): domain Eukaryota; kingdom Metazoa; phylum Arthropoda; class Malacostraca; order Decapoda; family Palaemonidae; genus Palaemon; species Palaemon carinicauda. The sequence continues at coordinate 86,413,966 of NC_090733.1, read as the reverse complement.
TCTAATCAGAATATTGAAGGAATTCTATTCTTTCAATATAGGAACGGTCTTAGCAGAAGCCCGCACAAGGGTACCCAAAATATGTTAGAAACTAACTACTGTATAATCATACTATAGTTTTCTGTTTGCAGTATATACTATATTGCAAAATACCGACTACTATATAATTATATATAATGTAGTTCAGCCAGTGTGCTGCCATTGTGGCAAGCATCTGATGGCACGGTCCAGCCGACATGACACCGACTAGACTAGGAAATATAAAAGACATATATTTGTGTATCCTACCCAGCCCATTTGCTGTGATCATCCCTTACAATATTAAAATCATAGAGTTTCCTGATCAGAGAAACTCTAGAATAAAGGTTCTAACCTTTTAGGGTTAGAAGTGTAATACTGCCAACCCTTTAAAATATTTAATATTTTAGGGTAATATGGAAACTGATTTCTAATCAGAATATTGAAGAAATTCTATTCTTTCAAAATAGGATTGGTCTCAGCAAACACCCGGGCAAGGATACCCAAGTTTTATTGGAAAACAACTACTAGTATAATATATACAATAGTTTTTTTATCTGCAGAATATCCTTTACTGCAAATATACTGACTACCTGTATAAACATATACTGTAATTCAGCCAGCATAGCTAGTCCCTGCCAGCGCAGCCAGCATGCTAGCTAAAAGAGAGAGAGACAGCATGGAGTGAAGGCTGCCTTATTACTGTGTATGTATACACTAATTAAGGATGTAAAAATCTCATCTACTGCCTTTCTCCAGAAAGAAGGTTCAAATGGAAGGGGAGAATGTAACATTCAGGCTTCCATCCAGTAAACAAGTACTATCGCCGGCAAGGTCCGGTCGGCACATAGCCGGCAGCACTGGTACAGTCGGCATACTGCCGGTTGAGTCAGCACCTATCTGAGGCTAATACCCCGGCAACAGAGCTTGTGGCCAACAGTCCAAGGGAGGACTGAAGAACCTTGGTGACAGAAGGGACTTCCCACCAACAGCCTTCATGGCTGCCAGCAGCCACCAGCCGCTGGCAGCCGTCATGGCTGCCGACAGATGACATGGCTGCCATCAGCCTGCATAGCTGCCAGCAGCTGTCATAGCTGGGACAGTTTGTATAAAATATTGCCGCCGGCAATCAACATGGCTGCCGGCAGTTGTCATGGCTGCCAGTTGCTGGCATAGTCCCAGGCAGTCGGACAACAGCTGTAGAATAGGAGTCTGTCCGGCCCCCGCAATCCACCGGCAACGGTGAGATTGCAGGATGACGGCTCAAAGAAAGACAATGGCACGGCCATCTCAAAAGAACAGAGGGGGAGGGAAAAGGGTCCTGTATGAGGTGTGGAAGGAGCCGGCAAGGTTGCCGGTCCTACACACCCTTAAGAAACTCTATTTCAGTATCGGCGCCATCCTAGGTGGCAGGAGAATTCCATTCTCCAACCTAGGGTCTGCCAATACAGTTAGGGGGACAGCAGCAGTGCCGCCCCTCTCAACAATGGAGAAACAGAGTTCCAGTGCCGGTGCCATCCTAGACCTCAGAAGAATAACTATTCTTCAGCCTAGGGTCTGCGAGCACAGGACTAGTCTACTAGACCACAGGGAGAAGGTGGCGGCATCATACAACCTCTTCAGGTGCGGCCTAGGGTGGGCTGCCTAGCCGGCAGGGGAATGACTATTCACCCTGCCGGCTGACTGTCGGCACAAGACTAAATACTCTGATGTTCTGACCAAATCCCAAACCTGCTAAATGCGCTTAAGGGAAGGGACAGAAAACCCTAGACTAGTCATGCTTGAATGAAAACTCGAGGCACGACCCACTAGGGTTGTAGCCTAAGGCTACACTCAGAGGGAAAGAGAGATTACCCTTAAATCTCCACTAGAGACGAATATTGGTTATATAATAATACTAGGAGATATCTAGCTCCATTTGAATTGATAAACCAATACACGAGGGTAACCGGGGAAATGTCGAAAGTATACTATATCGCCTAGGTTAGGTTACCTAGGCAAGTCGAGATCTCGGTTACCTAAATCATCAAAACTTTGACATATACGATCAACATAGAAAAAAGAAAATTATGCATATAAATATCTTTACAAGTATAAATTGCCTAAATAGCTTTCATAACTAAATAATTAATGCTATTTCAACCGGAAATGTCGTTCTACTAACTAAATATCATATGCCTAACGAACGACAGTGCCCATGGTGCCTCCGGTAACAGGCCTAGCTCCTAATCACAATAAATTACTATAATTTCACTGTGAGAGAGGAGCTAAATTACACACATTGTAAAAAATCAATACTCAACTTTCCAGAGGCGAAAGAAGCTGGAGATTGCATAATAATCCTCGAAAATCGATCAAAAAGGTCAGATCAACAGGGAACACCACCGTGCGAAATCGCTACCGAATTAGGAATGTCCGTCCTCTTGAATATGGCGCTGTTGTGATACTCAATAGTAGTATGGGATCTAGTGTAACCTTGATACTGCTCCCCTTCTAATTCTGCCACTTTCTCCCTCGAAGCTTAAACGCTATTCGGGGCGCAGATTACTATGTGGGTGTCAAGAATACGTCCCCTGATATTATGTGATATCCTTGAGAGAAATTTTTAAGGATATTCGTGCCGAGAGATAGAATTCTGGAGACCTAAAAGTAAAATTTTCTAGGAATATCACTGTACTACATATATCCCTTAGGAAGCTACTAATAGGAACTTCCATCAGGACGACATGGCTTGAGCCCAAAAAAAGTAATAGAAGCTTTGCCTGCAAACCAATCTGCTTACAGAAAACTATACTCTACGGAGACAGCCATCTACTCTGTTGTAAGTGATTTGCTAGAACTGATGGATGAAAATAAATGTGGTATCTTAATACTGCTCGATCTCAGTGCTGCTTTTGATACAGTTTTGCATGAACTGCTACTAAATGATTTACGGTCCATCGGCGTTGAAGATCAAGCCTTTGAATACCACTTAGCTGGTAGAAATTACTGTGTACAAATTAGGAACTCTTATTAATCATATAAACCTTTAAACAGAGAGGGGCCCCAGGGGAGTGTACTTGGCCCAATCTTATTCTGCATCTATACTATTGGTCTATCGAAAATGCTACAAAGAAATGGCGTGAAGTTCAAACTATTTGCAGATGACACAAAATTTTACTTCTCCATAATGATATACATGACACTACTGAAACTCTAAACCGAATCCCTGATAGTTTTAAAGAATGGATGACATATAAACAACTAAAATTAAATGAAAACAAAACTGAATTCATGGAGGTGGGTAAGAGAAACAGCGTGAGAAACTTGGGTGATATTCAAATGAACATGAATAATGACTCGGTGCCGATATCTAGTGAAGTTCGAGAGGTTGGTTTATTTCTTCACTGTAACCTGTCTCTAAATGCCCAAATAAATAATGTAGTAAAAACTGCTGGTTATCATCTAAGAAATATTGCGTTTATAAAAAAATTACCTGGACGAAAATTCTGTAAAAAAAACTTGTGATAAACTGTGTTATTACCTGGATTGACTACTGCAACTCTATCTTTTACAATTTACCAAAAGTGCAACTTAAGAAATTACCAAACATAATAAACAGAGGAGCAAGACTGATAAAAGGTGTCCCACCAAGATAAAGGATCACCCCTATACTAATCGATTTACACTGGCTGCCGATTAAAGCGAGAATTGAATTTAAAATATGTACGATAACCCACCAAGTTATCGGAACCGGTCTTCAAAAATACTTGAGAGAATTGCTACATATTGCGCAGCCAACAAATCGTGTCGACACGAGAATAGATACAGATAGCTTCAAACTGTTGGAACCTAGATATATGTCTACTTTAGGCTCTAGAGCCTTTAAATATGCGGCCCCAAGACTATATAATAAGCTCCCACGAAACATTCGAAAGATTGAAGACATTTAGGCTTTCAAGAGGAAACTGAAGACTTTCTTATTTAAGAAATCATACAACAGTGACGATTTAACCGTAAATGAACACTACGTGATCTGAAACGATAAATACTCTGAACGAACAAGGTAAAACGACAGCGGAGGTCCTGTAGAGAGTGGAGTGCTCCTGCTATATGGGACCGGGAAATCAGCCATCAAAGTAAGTAAGTAAGGATACAGCCCACTAATACGAAAGTCAGGCAGTGATACCAGTCACTGCAAGTCCAGCTGTGTGCCACCACTCACTCGCCGGTACGAAATCAAGGTTAGTTTTGCCTTGCTCCTTGTTAACCCTGTCCACAACAATTGATTGACAGACCCAAAGTTTCGAACAACCTCCGAACAACACTTTAGAAACAGTGGTTCGCCATTAATTTCCCATTAGGCAAAATAACCTAGCCTAATCTGAAAATCAAGCATAATGTGAACATTAAGAAAGTAATTTGCCTATTGGCAACAGTGTGCAAACAAATTTCCTAATTTGGAGATAAGGCAATTGCTCTACTTTACGTTCACGTTAAGAAAATATCAACATTATATGTAACACACACACACACATACACACACACATATATATATATATATATATATATATATATATATATATATATATATATATATATATATATATATATATATATATATATAGATAGATAGATAGATAGATAGGTAGATAGATATATATGTGTGTGTATGTATACATATATATGAATATATATATATATATATATATATATATATATATATATATATATATATATATATATATATATATATATACATATATATATGTATGTATATATATATATATATATATATATATATATATATATATATATATATATATATATATATATATATATATATATATATATATATCAAATAAGCCATATATATTTTTGATACTTTAATGTCTGGATTCTCTTAAAGACCTCGGGTTCAGAGCCCCAGGCGAAATCATACAAAGAGAAGAGCTTGTTACCGGCCGGCAATCGAACATTAATGTCTGGATTCTCTTAAAGACCTCGGGATCAGAGCCCCAGGTGAAATCACACAGAGACAAGAGCTTGTTACAGGCCGGGAATCGAACCTTGGTCCGGCAAGCTCTTGTCTTTGTGTGATTTCACCTGGGGGTCTGATCCCGAGGTCGTTAAGAAAATCCAGACATTAATGTATCAAAATTATATATGGCTTACTTGAATAAGAAAAACACGTCTAAATATGCAAAATTTATCATATATATATATATATATATATATATATATATATATATATATATATATATATATATATAAATATATATACATATATTGTATATATATGTATATATATTCATATATGTATATATACATATATGTATATATATATATATATATATATATATATATATATATATATATATATATATATATATACATATGAAAATATATATATATATATATATATATATATATATGTATATATACATATATATATATATATATATATATATATATATATATATATACATATATATATATATATATATATATATATATATATATATATATATATATATATATATATATATATATATATATATATATAATATAGATATATATTTATTTACATAGAATATATATATATATATATATATATATATATATATATATATATACATATATATATAAATATATATATATATATATATATTTATATATATATATATATATATATATATATATATATATATATATATATATATGTGTGTGTGTGTGTGTATGTGTGTTTGTGTGTGTATATCTCTTTGCGTGATGAGCTACCATACGGCAAAAAATCTAATGGAAACAAATCTCTGTATTTAATTTTATATGAGATTCAG
>NC_090733.1:86399684-86408106 GCF_036898095.1 Palaemon carinicauda | reverse complement strand
TAGGCTGCCGACATAGAAGGCTAGACCTCCCTAGGCCGCACTTAAAGTGGTTGTATGATGCCGCCACCATCTCTCTGTGGTCTAGAGTAAGTGCTATGCAAACGGGAATGTTTTCAGAAAATTTAAACGCTATTTAATTTTAATCATTGCAATCAATTACGCTGGCTTAGTGAAAGGGTCATTTAGCCCTATATTCAAAACCCACCCCGTGATAAACAGACGTAAATATTTGTATTTTCAGTTTCAATATACCTTGAATTATTTGATTGTGTAAGTGAAACTTCAAGAAATTAGCTCAACTAAATCCGTGCTTTAATAGAAGTCTTCAGGAAATTTCCTCTCCATTTTTTATTATTACCTTCTCAGTAATAAGATAGTTCTAAACAAGTTTCTCAATTACATTCAAATGTTCACATCGAAACTACTTCATGATTCTAAACAGACCCATTGAGCCTTCTGAAAGCTTATAGTTATTGCATTATTTATATGCGCACTTGATACATTATATCGGGAAAAAATATTTCTCCTGAATATAATAAGAATTATTAACAATTGCAATTAGATAATGAAATATTCAAGGCACATAAATTTTTAAAATTCATACAATTGCGTTTGTGTAAAGTTTCTGACAAAGAAACTAATGGTAAACAAATGTACATTGATTAAATCAGACCAGGTTGAAGAAACCATGAAACCATCTAATTTGAATTAGCGTATTATTCATATGTAAATATATATATATATATATATATATATATATATATATATATATATATATATATATAAATATATATATATATATATATATATATAAATATATATATATATATATATATATATACATATATATATATATATATATATATATATATATATATATATATATATATATATATATATATGTATATATATATATATATATATATATATATATATATATATATATATATATATATATATATATATATATATATATATATATATATATATATATATATATATATATATATGTATATGTATATATATATATATATATATATATATATATATATATATATATATATATATATATATGTATTCATATTTATATATATAAATGTATATATATATATATATATATATATATATATATATATATATATATATATATATATATATATATATATATATATATATATATATATATATATATATATATATATATATATATATGTATATATATATATATATATATATGTATATGTATATATATATATATATATATATATATATATATATGTATTCATATTTATATATATAAATGTATATATATATATATATATATATATATATATATATATATATATATATATAAATATATATATATATATATATATATATATAAATATATATTTACATATATATATATATATATATATATATATATATATATATATATATGTAAATTATATATATATATATATATATATATATATATATATATATATAAAAATATATATATATATATATATATATATATACATATATATATATATATATATATATATATATATATATACATATATATAAATATGTATATATATGTATACATATATATATATATATATATATATATATATATATATATATATATATATATATATATATATATATATATTTATATATATATATATATATATATATATATATATATATATATATATATATATATATATATATATATATATATATATATATATATATATATATATATATATATATATATATATATATATATATATATATATATATCTTTATTTTTTAATCATTCTGTATTTGTATGGCCGAGTGGATATATGGACAAATGATATCTGGAGCATCCCACTTCTTCCCTCACTTCAGTGTGTTTAGCTGTTTCAGAAATTTCTTACCACATAAATTTGCAAAAGTAGTTAGTTGTGGTAACTTTACATAAGGATTGATAAATTAAAAAAGTCCAATTATAGTCAATTTGAAGTTTGGTAAAATAAAATGTTATTCATCTTAAACGGGAAAGCATTTGTAAATGAACGTATTCTTGGAATACAAACCAAAAATATTTTGGTCTTTGTGGAGTTCCTTATTGTAGTAACAAAAGCATAAAAAAAAAAAAAAAAAAACAATCATACCGTCAGCATAGTGGATAAAATATTAGTTCACTCTTCTATTTGAAAAATGCGCTTTCACCCATAAGGAAAAGGAAAGACAGTGCTTTATGTGCCTTTACTATATACACATTTAACATACACGCATTTGCGACTGCTTCAATATTGTTTCATGATTCATTTATGTAGCATTATATATTTCGTTAAATATTAATCTAATATATTTTTGTCCATATTTTTTCATGTTAATATATTACAAAACAAAATATTCTACTAAAGGGTAATCACATCTTTTTTCTAACCAAGTTTTGCAACATTATGGGAGTTGAAAATTATAATTGAATTTTAAAAGGAAAACAAGTTTGTTGATGATATTTTCGTTTTATTTGGATTTCTGATTTTATACCTATTTATATATATTTCATTGTATTATATAATAGAATTTTTTCGCGTTACGAAGTATAGCGAAAAATAATTGTCCTAACGACATGTAAGCAGATCTTAAGTGTCTTGTTACTTAAGTTCAGTTGTTATGTAGGCAGTGGCCAATGAGAATTTAGTGTTGGGTGAAACGTATTCAATGTTTGAAGAGGTATTTAGTAAGTGGTCACTTTCTAGCGCACGCTAGCCCGAGCAAGTCGAATTTATTAGCCAGGACGCCAGGCAGGGTCAAATACAGCTTCAGATGTGAATAGTGTTTTCACGTTAGCAATCAGAATGCTGAAACCGTTTCAAGAAGTGATGGACAATCTATTATCCGATTTCCAGCAGAATATTCAACAAGTATCCGCACCTCGTTAGAGTATGATGGAAAACCATTTGAATGAGCATCGCGTTATTTTGAGGAAACTGATACGAAAATGTTAGCATTAGATGCGATTGTTTATCAACTTGGAGGACAAGGAACATCTAAAACTGCGGCAGAAACGAGTTAGTACGCAAAGTGCAGCATCGCCGAAAGTGTCAAGCTAGTTAAAGATCGAGGGAAAGTGTGGATTCATATCAACTTTGATGGAAGAGGTCTAGAGCTCAATAAAGGCCGAGAGTTGATATTGTAGCCAGGAATGTACCAAGAAAGACGTCGAAAAGATAAGTGAAAATATAGCTGTTTTTATTTTGTATACTTAGCAGTTGGTACAAGGAAATTGGAACATTGTGTTTATTTTATTTTATTGTTTTAATCGCCTGTTGGTTGTTGTTATTCACAATACATTGAACAGAATTAGATTGGGTCCGGTAAGATAGTCATTGACGTCTAAAAGGGCGATCACAAAATTCCATTTCAAAACCGTTACTGTGGTTGTTGGATTGGGTAACAATAGGTCAGAAAGGGACGAATCAGAATTTATTAAGAGAATGGGTGACACTGGTATCAGAAAAACTAAGAAATAATTCCTTTGACGGTGACCAAGAATGGAAATGGTAAGCAAAGGCTGGTTTTTTATTACAAACTTTTTAAGGATTTAATCAGTCTACAGTCTGCTTATCGCATAGAAATCTATTAAAACGTTGCCAATATCTTTCTCATTGGGGAAAAATTTTAAAAAGTTTTTTATAATGGATATTCTTTAGTTATTTTTGAAGCGGCGGTACATCTTTACTAAAGTTCTTAAGTCTGTTAGATATTGGAGATCTAAGGAAGTGAAGATTGAAGTATTTTTAGATGATGGCATAGCTGCGGATGGTTTATTTGAAGGGGCATTGGATGCTAGCTATTTGCTTTAAAAGCTTCAAGATTTGGATTTATTTACAAGAAAGTATAATTGGTTTTCAGACTCTAAATTGTATTTGGAAAGGTTTACAGAGGACGAATACTGAACGCGAATTTCGTAACTACAGTGTTAGGATAAACTATGTCGTTAAAGACCTTGTTTAGATGCCAAACATTCTGAATTAACGAAAACGTTATTTTAACGAATATCTTTTGGACAGAATTGTCTGTTACATAATTTCCACGAAATTTGTCGTGAAAGGTATTGTTAAAATGAAAACGATAAAGTATTTCTGTATTTTTACATATTGAACAAAGCTAGTTGAGAACTTAATGAAGAAATATCAGATGCTCCGGTTGAGAGCACGTTTTGACGCAGAAATTCATTCTTTTTATTTTGGTCCTTACTTTAACTATATACTTGCATCAGACTTATTTAACCTATTACTTCATTGTGACGCCTAAGATGTAGGCAGTTTATCACTATATTGTGACGCCTAAGGTGTAGGCAGTTTATCACTATATTGTGACGCCTAAGGTGTAGGCAGTTTATCACTATATTGTGACGCCTCAGGTGTAGGCAGTTTATCACTATATTGTGACGCCTCAGGTGTAGGCAGTTTATCACTATATTGTGACGCCTCAGGTGTAGGCAGTTTATCACTATATTGTGACGCCTCAGGTGTAGGCAGTTTATCACTATATTGTGACGCCTCAGGTGTAGGCAGTTTATCACTATATTGTGACGCCTCAGGTGTAGGCAGTTTATCACTATATTGTGACGCCTCAGGTGTAGGCAGTTTATCACTATATTGTGACGCCTCAGATGTAGGCAGTTTATCACTCTATTGTGACGCCTCTGGTGTTGGGAAATTTATATGTTGTGACACCTCAGTAGTAGGTTTGGAGTAATTCTGAAGTTTTTAGCGACGAATACAGCGCATTTTTTTTTTCATATCATGAAAAGAGTGGTTGGAAACTGGACAGCAAATTAATCTTTAAAATTAAACATGAAGGAGCAGGAGGCAGTCGACAGAATTATGTAAAGTACTTTGGCAATGTTTGAACGTTGTTCCAGATAAAATTTTCGATTTTAATGCAAGTAGGTAGCAAAAAGCCAGATTTGGAAATCATAGAAAACCAAAGAATTTAAACTTGTACTGAATACACTGTTCAGGTCATCAATGTATGTAAGCCCAGAAAGAGTACAAAAGAGCGTTTTTTTGAAGTGTTGTCAACTAACATGGATGAATGGTCAATTCTTTTTTACATTTTTCAGAGTTATGGACTTGTGAGAGTTATTAATTCTTTAGACTGTTTTGCTACTTTTAAAAATATGTTGAGGTTTTTAATCTCTAATATTGGTGTCCAGGTACAGAGGCAATTGATGCTTTAACTTGAGGTTTGGTGCTTTATACCAAAGGTTATTAATAAAATGGAGGTAAAAATTCTTAAGTAGAATATTTCTGAATGAAAGTCCTCTGCATCTTGACTGTTCATATTAACGAGGGAAACTTTATTGTTAAACTTTGAGTGTTTACGTAACAAAGGTTTTATTACACGGCAAAGATAAGGAGAAAAAAAAAAAAAAAAAAAAAAATTTTCGCTGAAATTTAACTTTGATATAGAAGGTAAAGGTTTTGAAATTACAAGTATATATGTACATTGTTTTATTTTTGGAATCTGCTTTCCAGGATCGTGAATGCAATGAAATGCCAGCAGTCGTCTTTAACGGTGGCATCTAATTTGGACAGGAAATTGGGGCCCTCAGTTGTCATGAGCATCTTCTATCATCGATGAATGGCAGCACCGACAAGGCCTACAAATTTGTCTTTCATCAAAGAGAATCTTACAATAATGGTCACGAGCAAAGCGAAATGCCATTGTATGTTGCTTTATTTATCACGCTTCTATTAGATTCCGGCGTTTTTAGTAATCTCCAGTGATCAAGCTATTTATGCCATAACGTGCATGCATGAAATGAGGGGTTACATAGATCCAACGGAAAATTCACTTGTTAAATCTTTGCAAGCACCTGTGAAACATTAAGCTGGTAGATCGGTGCATACAAAGGATCCTTTTGATAATATGGTGTTGCAGAATCCGTGCGGATTATATTTTCCTATATTGAAAAACTTCTTTATTATTTTGATAGATCATTAAAGTTTTCTTATCTGAGATTTGGGGAATTAAGTTTATTGTAATTTGAAGATTTCTTAGTTGAACAAAAAAAAAAAAAAAAAAAAATTAAATCACCAATACTGTTTAGTTTTTGATATCGGAAGTTATCACAAATGCTTTTCCATATTTGATGTATTTTGCTTGATGCAGAGGAAGCTGGAATGATTTTGTCCTTTGATCGATTTCTCTTTAAGAAGTTTTTTTTTAAAAGCTCCTGTAATGTAACCAAACATAATTTTTTGTTAAAACTGTGGCTACAAGTTCAAACATCGCAAACGATAACGTCAATGATAGGTGTCTTCATAGTCATGAGTGTTGGTAGTCTGTTTCAAGTAAACATGTTTGTCAAAGGCTTCAAAAAGAGGTTAAATGTGTAAATCATTCAATCGGAGCATTTATTTCTCTCTCTCCATTTTTTCCTTCTCTCCCTTTCTTTGGTATTATCTAGGGTCAACCGGCACGGTGCGCTATAAGGCAATTTAATGTTTTATTATGTTTATACCTGTAGTGTAGAGAATGCGGAGTGAAGTGAGGACTAGAATTTTTTCGCGTTACGAAGTATAGCGAAAAATAATTGTCCTAACGACATGTAAGCAGATCTTAAGTGTCTTGTTACTTAAGTTCAGTTGTTATGTAGGCAGTGGCCATTGAGAATTTAGTGTTGGGTGAAACGTATTCAATGTTTGAAGAGGTATTTAGTAAGTGGTCACTTTCTAGCGCACGCTAGCCCGAGCAAGTCGAATTTATTATTAATATTATTATCATTATTATTTATTAGTAGTACAAGAGTGAGGTTCCACCACTCAAATTTGAGTTACTCTGCATTATTGCCGTGGATACACAGGTTTCCATAGATTTTCAAAACTTGAGATTTTGTTTTTTATCTATGGTTTTTCCTGGGCGGCAGAGGAGGCTTATATGTTAATTTGAAAGTTTGTTCATTTTGTTTTAAATATGCACTGCTATATCAGTACAGAAGTTTGTAGAAGTTATTAGAATGTGATGTTATATATAAATTGTTTTTTTAAAAAGTATGATTCATTAGAAAAATAAACCTGGCGTCAACCGGCACGGTGCGCTATAAGGCAATTTAATGTTTTATTATGTTTATACCTGTAGTGTAGAGAATGCGGAGTGAAGTGAGGACTATATATTACTATGTAACGTTTGATTGTTTTAACATTGCGATTTTTTTTTTTGGGGGGGGGGGTGCTTATTTCGTACAGATGTAAACAAATATTTCATGTTTTTTTACATTACCGTTTTATAAAATATCTATTTCTTCCTAATCCTTTGCCTATGTTATAGTTGTATTCCTTCCATGATAAATAATTTTGATTTCACGAAGTTTGACAATTTGCACTTACATTTTATGATCTCCATTACCACTCAACACTATTGCGTGCTCTGTAAGTAACTGCTTCATGTCATAAAAATGCTAAAATCTTCATTTTCCTATTTCCCAATGAAGAGATCATATCATACATGCTATCTATATTAATTGATAGATAAAATACTAATGACATACAGTTTCGAATGAGTAAGCTTTTTTTATCTCGAGGGTAGCAGATAAGAAACTTTATATAATCCAATCTTGAAAAGGAGGCGTGCACTTTTCACAAACTATTTGAAATATCCAATGGTAGATGAAAGTAGGGAGTTGGAAATAAGATGTTTATGTAATGAAAGTCCTCAAATTACAAACTTGATAGCTTCCAAGAAGCTGTTTGTAAGTAAAATAGTTTTTAAGTCTAGTTGTTTGTAAGTAAAATTTCGTTACATTTTGGTCTGGCGAAGGCTTCACCTAACTCACATGCCTATGATATCAAGCTGCAAAAGTCAGGAAATATTCCTGTTTCATAATGCAAATATAGTATAGCAAATCGTGATTACTTACATATTATTGTTTTTTTCTTGTATGTTATTATGAACTTTAGATAAAATATCAGAGAATTGTGATTTCAGTTGGATTTGTGTTTATATTTCTGAATATTTGTAAGCTGAATACCTCCTGTTGAAAATAATTCTTCCATTGCCATAACAGAGCGTCAGTTTGGTTCGCATGACATACCTCCTTCGAATTCCTACATGAACCTTCTGTGATGGTAATAGCCAGAAATTTATGTTGACAGACTGCATATTGACTTAGATTTAAATTTCGTCAGAGTGATATTGGATATTACCTGAAGAACCTTATAAACTGCGTGAACCGATGCTGGTGTATCGCATCAAATGGGTGAAACTGTTTGATAATGCCTAAATGTAACTTGGCTATTGGTTTTCTACGCAGACTTGTTTGATTTATTTGATGCCTACTAGAGAAAGACATGTATGTTCATACAAGCTAATATATATATATATATATATATATATATATATATATATATATATATATATATATATATAT
>NC_090733.1:86394684-86397184 GCF_036898095.1 Palaemon carinicauda | reverse complement strand
ATCAGAATGCATGAAATATCACACGAGGTTGGGCTCAAGGTAAATAGAAGAATGTCACAGACGATGAGAACGGAATATGCATTGGGAGATGAAATATCATTGGAAGGAGGAGGGATTAATGAGATAGAATCATTTAAGTATTGGGGAATTATAATCCCCCATAGAGTGTCATTAAAAATTGAGTTTAGTGAAAGATTGAAAAAAGCAAGTCAGTCAATGACTAGATTAAGTAGAATTTGGGAATCAAATCACCTGAAATTACCCATAAAATTCATACTACATATCAGTTTAGTCAGATCTGTTACAGTAGGGACATGAGTCGTGGTATGGCAATAAAATTTAAGAGATTTGAGAAGAGAGCCTTCGAAAGAATATTGGGAGTTGAATGGTAGGACATGATTAGAAATGAAACAATAAGAGAGATTACTCGAATGCCATATATGGATGATATTATGGTGAGTGGTAGGTGGATATGGTTTGGGCATGCTCTCCGCACTTCCCAAGAGAGATTAGTTCACCAAATGTTTAAATAGGCTTCATAAGCACCAGAAGAGTTGGAAGGCGCAGGCCTACAATTGATGAGAACTATGAAGCGTGAAGTGGGAGATAATGAGTGTAGAAGTATTGAATTAAAAGCTCAAGATAGAGACGAGAGACGGTATCTAACAGAGGCCTTTTGCGTCATTAGGTGTAGAGTTGAAGATGATGATGAAATTAATGGCTTTATTGAAGAACTGTAGAAAATGATTAATGTAAGCCGATTAACATTAAAATAAACCTAAAAGTTGAAGTTAATATGTAAATTCCAAATGTAATATTGACGATGATACAGTTTGCGTGCACCTAGAAAATGAATAACAATAAATTTTTTTCTTTTTGCATAACTACAATCACATGTTTCAAAAATGGGAGTGATAATTGCATTGCAGAAATAGCTTTGCAACATATTTCATGATAACTAAATCACATAGATTAATCTTTGCAATGAACATTGCAGAGCAATAAACATGAAATATCGGCTGAACCTCATGGCAACAATACAATCTTGTTCAATTTGCTCAACTATTCAAGGATAATTCGACACTTGCAAAATATTACACAGCATGGGATGAATGGTATCTCAAAATCATGTGTCCTTGTATATAATTTCTCAGTCTCTCAACAACCAAAGCATATCAATTAAAGTAGAATGAACGCTTTAATTTGCCAAAATAATTAACTCTACACTTATTATTATTATTATTATTATTATTATTATTATTATTATTATTATTGCTAGTAGTAGTAGTAGTAGTAGTAGTAGTAGTAGTAGTAGTAGCTAAACTGCAACTCTACTTGGAAAAGGAGGATACTATAGGACCTGGTCTCCAACAGGGAATAATAGCCCAATAAGGAAACGAAATATCGAAATAAATAAAATACATAAGAATTAATGAATAATTAGCATAAAATATTTCAAGAACAGTATCAACATTGAAATAGATCTTTCATAAATAAACTATAAAAAGAGACTTAGGTCAGCCTGTTCAACAAGAGAACATTTGTTGTAAGTTATAATTTTCAAGTCCCACCAATACAACTACCCCATAAGAAAAATCATGCTATTGCCATTGCAGAAATAAATTTCTCCAAAATTTGGTGCCGCAGAGTATATCCACATTCTTTGGCATTAAAGAATGTTCATGGCGATAACTGTATTTTACCCATTTGACCTTCAAACATAATACAAAGGAACAAAAGTTTTATATACGATGTGTAGGTCTCATGCCCCTGCTGCATCATCACAGGAGTCCTGAAATATCGGGACCTGAAAGGTTGCAACATATGCTCAACCCTGCTAACTAACGGCTCCGGCGAGACCTCATTAGTTACCCTAGAGACTAGGGACACGGTGAGGATACCCTTTGCAAGTGGGTAAAAGGGTTCCTGAAGAACTCCCTGGGACCATACTTACCCAACGACTCCCTGAAGTGTACATTGTTCCCCAAGGCTCTCTCTAATGCGGTGGTAGCCCAGGGAAAACTACGGTCTCCCTTCATCCAGTTGAAGGTTGACTTTTCTGGGTCAAATACCCTCAAATTTGGCACAATGATCGAGTGGACATACGTTGAAAATAATTTGATTGAATTTTTTTCTTTTACCAAAAATATATATTTAAGTCTCCTGTGCTCTGGTATTAAAACCGAATGACCTAAAAGTTAGTCCGGAGGTGACTTAGACAAATAACAATAAGAAATCATCAAAATTTTTTGCATACGTTTGTTCAAATTGCATTTTTTTTAAAGACCATATTTGCACAAAATGACCTAAAGTTTCGTGTTAGGCTACCTTGGATATGTGTCCACATGATGTAAATCTCGTTTGTATACACCACTTAAATAATTATTAATTTTAATAATCTTAGGCTTTTTTGTGACGAAAAAAATTTGCTCTTTTCTACTCCTTTGGGCTGGTATTTAAAACACATGGCATGAAATTTGTATGGAAATGCAATTATATA
>NC_090733.1:86362067-86374567 GCF_036898095.1 Palaemon carinicauda | reverse complement strand
TGCGGGCACAGAGAGACATTTAAGTAAGGTAACATCTGTACCTGAGAGAGGAAAAGTGTTGTCTCCCCAGACACTTATGAGCATATCAGTGACCACGTGTCAGCCTCTTCGGGAAGGAACCAAAGTCGTTGTTAAACTCCATGACAATTGGGCGCACGTAGTCTTAGAGGGCTTATCAGAAATAAAAGACAACATATCTGATATAACGATAGTTAATTTGACAAATAAGTGATTCTGTGTGTGAATTAGAGTTATGTGAAATTGCTAAAAATGGGATGTTTGGAGCCACAACTCCAGCCCTCACAAACGAATTCACTCAGAATTTGATTATGTAAACGTGAAAACTATATCTGTCAGAATATGACATTGTCAATAATCATTCCGAAGTAATTGCCATTGGAGATGAACCACATGGGAGGATTGATCGATTTCCCTTTAGCATTGAAACTGGGCTGGCAGAGCCGATCAGGTCAAGGCCTTATAAGGTACCCATTCATTTCCAGAGAGAGATAGAAAGGGAAATTAGTAAATTAGGGGAACAAGGGATAATCGAGGAGAGTGAATACCTCTGGGCTTCTCCGATTGTAGCTGTTAGGAAAAAGGATGGCTTGGTAAGATTGTGTGTTTATTATAGGAAGTTGAATGCTGTCACTAAGGATAATGCATTTCCATTGCCCTCAATCGAAGAATTACTTGTGAAAGTAAGGGATAGTAAATATCTTACAACTATTAATTAGAAGTGTCAATACTATCATATACTCATTCTCTAGATTAATTATGGCGGTTTTGTCTCCTTTAATTGGCCATAATACTCTTGTTTATTTAGACGATATCATAATTACAGGGAAAACGGCCGAAGAACATAATAATAATATTCGTAAAGTTTCAGAATCATTGCGACGTAATGGTATGAAAATAAATTTGTCAAAGTGCAAATTTTTCTGTAAACAGGTCGAATTTTTAAGTCACATAATAACCCCAAAAGGTATCCAACCCTGCCCCAGTAAAGTAGAAGGTATTAGAGATTTCCCCAGGCCACGTACCCATAAGGATGCAGCTGGGTTCAATGGGCTCGCTGGGTATTACCTTAAATTTTTAAGAGGCTTTGGAGAGATAGCTAGGTCCTTAGATGCTTTAAAGAAACAAAAAGTAATAAATTGGGGAGTGGAAGAAGAAAGGGCCTTTAACCATTTGAAAGCTGCCTTAAGTAGCAATGACTTACTGGCATATCCTAGATTTGATCATCCATTTTTAGTGAAAACAGATGCGAGTAGCCTAGCTATTGGTGGTGTAGTTTCTCAACGAGATGATAAAAGTAGAGAGCGACTCATTTGTTTGGCCTCCAGTGCATTAAAAGGGGAAGAAAGGGATTATAGTACATTCAATCAATAGCCTTTGGCTAGTCTTTGGGTTCCAGAGAGGCATCAGTTTTTTTATTAGGTCAGTCGATTGAGTTGCAAAGTGATCATCGCCTATTACGTGACTTGTTTTTTAAAGGAGATTTGACATCTAGACAAGCGAGATGGATTGAAAGATTGTTAGAGTTTAATAAGAGTGTTTTCACCACATAGAAGGTAAAGCTAACAAGGTAGCTGATGCCCTCTCTAGAGGTGCAGTAACAGGAGTAGCAACTAGGGCACAAAAGAGGAACGAAGAATGCAATCAAAATATAGAGAACGGGATATGAATTCACCCGAGGGGCAATCAGAGAACGAGATTGAGAGAGAGAGAGAGAGAGAGAGAGAGAGAGAGAGAGAGAGAGAGAGAGAGAGAGAGAGAGAGAGAGATGGGAACGGTGAAGGTGAATATATGTGGATGGGCGAGGACATGACCAGGGGTGTCCAGAATGAATGCCCTGATGATGTAAATGTGATTAACTTTGTAGGGTGGACATAAAAGAAGTACGAGAGAGACACAAGAAAGAGGAATGGATGGAAAGAGTGTGAGCAGTTATTAAAGGGGAATCAGAGAGTTATCCATCATTTCTGAATGTGGCTCGTGATAATTTTTTTTCTATAGAAAATTATATCCTATATTGTGCTTACGAGTAGAGGGGAGGGGAATGTTGTGCACGGGTAGTTCTTCCTCCCTCTTTAATTAATCGAGCCATCCACATTGTACATGCAAGTCCGAATGCAAGGCTTTTAGGGATTGATAGAACATTAAGGAGACCACGAGAATCCTTCTATTGGCTAAGAATGAAAAAATCTATTTAAAATTATATAAAATGTTGGCATGCATGTAACTGTTTCACAGAACATAAAAACACTGTACCGGAAGCCAGAAAGTGGCCTGTGATTCCTATTAAGTTTCATAGGGTGCATATGAATGTGGTAGGGCCTTTTCCTACTGGTTAACACAACATAAGTATATATGTGTATTTGTGGATGCAATTACTCGGTACACTCATACTTACGCAACGTTGGATAAATCTGCAAATTCAGTAGCACAGGCGCTGTGCTCATTCATTACTGGGTTTGGTTGCCCGAAAGTTTTGATGAGTAATAATGGTCTCGAGTTTATAAATAAGGTGGTGAAATTGGACACGGATTTGATGAGCTAGCTTTGAACATTGCTTATATTTCTTCGCTCAGGGAAACACCTTTCTTTTTAGTAAAGGGACAGGATACTGAGTTACCATATACGGTCCTGATTAATTTGCAACAATTGCCAAATTATTCAACTGAGCAATACTGTTTGTATTTATTAAATCTATTGAGGAGAGTAATGAACACCACTGAAAAGTTTCTAAAAAGAGCTGATGAAAAACAGCTTAAGTATGATGGTCGGATCAAAACCGCACCGGTAAAAGTCTTTGCGGGCGATCGTGTGTATTTAAAACGATTACAACCTATGAAATACAAACTAGAGCCAGCATATTTGAGTCCTTACTGAGTAAAGATGGTTAAATCTAACACTGTGGTGATACATGTGGTGCCTGAAGAGGTAGTTTTCAAAAGTGTCAATCAGTGTTCCTCCTCACCCCTGCATACATGTCATTCCTCGAGTTGATAAGTAGAGTCCTTTTTCTTTTGCTCTTGTTGTTGTTTGAAAAGAACTCATTTCTTCTTTTGACGTATCTTAAATAAACTTGATGATAACAATGTGTTCTTATGTTAAACCTTAATGTATACGCAAAGTGTTGTGGTAATTTTGCTGAGTATGGCAATCGTATGACATACTGCTCAGTGAACCTAAAAACAATCAGAGGTTGAATTGGTCATGTGAGATCTTTCAGGAGGATACTACATTACTCATGTATTAATATGATTCCTGGTTTCTGGGGCCGGGGCAGTTTCCGAAGGGCAAGTGGCTGCGGGATTAAAGTTCATCCTTGAGGAAAGGCAGTGTTAAAGAATGTGTAGATGTGAATACCTTATACTTAAAGTTATAAGAAAAGGACAGGAAGATGAATGATTTTCTCGGGAAAACGGCAAGTGGCCACCCGTTGATATTTGCAAGTATAAGTGTAGTAGTGATGTAAAAAAAAAATGGCGAAACGGTGGTGGTGAGTTGTGTTGCGAAATTGTGCCATAAACCCGGACAAGTAAATTCGAGGGATGAAGGAATATCTATTCCTATTCCTGTTCCGCCAAAAAGGCCCGTATTGCCCGCAACCAGAGGGAGGTTATTGATGATGTGTAATACTGATGTTGATAAGATTGTTTTTCTTTCACTTTGGGTATTCTGTATTTTAGTTGTAGAGGTAATAAGAAGAAATAAGTGGAATTATTTATATTGTATTGTGTACACTTTCACATGCAATATTTTTTATGTGTTATTTTTGGGTGATTTCTATATATATATATATATATATATATATGTATATATATATATATATATATATATATATATATATATATATATATATATATATATATATATATATATATATATTATGTTGCATTTCTGTTTAGTACATTCAATGCATATTCCGTGTTGGAGTGTCCTCCATATATCATAGACTAGAGAAGGCGAGTGCGCACCTACCCCTGGAGTGAGGATCTTGTGGGGGTGGGGGAGTAATGTCCTAATCCCTGAATGAAAATGAACTCAAGATGAATGAACTCTATAATCATGAGAATTCCACCAAACCTAATAATATTTATATATATATATATATATATATATATATATATATATATATATATATATATATATATATTTGGGCTCAAGCCATGTCGTCCTGATGGAAGTTCCTATAGGGTAGCTTCCTAGGGTATATTACAACTACGGCGATATTCCCAGAGAATTTACCTTAAGGTACCAGAATTCTAACTCCTGGAGCGAGTATCCCTCGTGAAAGGGATATCGCGACATATCAGAGGACGTATTCTAGACACGTCACATGGCAATCTACAACCTGGACAGAGATTTCGTCTCGTAGGAGGTGATTGACGAGATACGAATTCGGGAAAGAAAAAGGGGAGCCGCTCCCAAGGCTTCCCTATCCCCCGATTCGTATGCGTGCCTGGCGCCAATCCTGGCGCCATCTGTATTCCTTTTTGCGTAGCTTAACAACTCGGTTTTTTTTTCCTGTTTTTCTCGCAAATCTTGGATTTATTCGACTTTTCATGGCTTCTTCGTCTTCGTCGGCCTCTGATAAGTTGAGTATAGTGTCTGTTATGTATAAATATAGGCTCTTGGTAAAATTTTGAGTGATTAATAGGATTAATCTTTGATACAAGAGCCGTAGCCTACCAGAGGTGTCCTGGACACTGTCGCTCGCTAGGTATAAATTAGTTAGTCAGAGCGACATTCCTGGTTGTTTTGCTTTAATAAATTTTAGCTATTTAGCATTACATAGGATTTCCTTTCGTGCTTAGTATTATTTGGCGAAGTATTCGGCATTCTGGCCTACGCTAGGCCATGTAGCCTAGTCGTTTGGTCCTAGTACTTCATGCATGATTTTGGTTTTTCCGAGTGTAATTAAAATTTTATTGAAGCTTTAGGCTATATTTTATACATTTTAGACTGTGTGGAATATTTCCAAGATTGTATTCGTGTGAGTTTCGGCGAATTAGGCAATCGATTCTCTTGGTGCCTAGGCTAATTGCTTATGGAGCCTTAGTATACTTTATCATACTCCCCGGTTGCTTTCTTTTCTTCGGAGAAGGTATGCAATCCCTTTCCCTCTGTTTAAGCCTTGGGCTTATCCCTAAGTGGTTTTTTCCGAATTTATTTTCGATAAAACTATACTAGGGTGTTACTGTACCTTCCTGTTCCTGTAGTTATGGTTCAAGAGGGACAGAACAACAGAGTTTTTAGTCTGAGTCTGTGTTGTCTGGCTTGGGGCAGAGTCCCCCTCGCTGACCTAACACATACAAAGGGAGCTTAGCTCCCTTAGGTCACTACCGAAGGTTTCTGTATTTATGATTCCTTCTTTTGTGATCGACCAGACTAAGTCCTGTTGCTGTTCTCGGGGGAGGATAAGTTCTTCCCTTGGGAGTAGCAACGCCTTCCTTGCTTTGGTGCTCTGGAAGCTGGCAAGTATTGCTGGCCTTTACCCTTAGATCTCCCTTAGGCTAAGATAAGTTTCTTGGCTGCGGGTGATCTGTCACTAAAGCAAGGTTGGCAGGACCCTCTTGTCCCTTCCCCCTCTATCTCCATAATGGCCTAGCCATTACTGTACTGTACCTTGCCGGCCGGCAGAGCTGGCCGGCAGGGGTCTTACTGTACTGTACGTCGTTCTACTTCTGGACCTAGTATAGGTTGGGATGTGGAATTGACTCAGCCCATTGCCGGCCGGCAGAGCTGCTGGCCGGCAAGGGTCTTATGTTTTCGAGTGCTGCCCGGACCTCTCTTGGTCCCTCATCCATGCCTGCCGGCAGAGCCGGACGGCATTGGTCAAGGAAGCCTGAATTAGTTTCTCCCCTTCCTTATATGCACTCTTTCGGTTGCCGGGCTTGGAGGTAGTGTACACTCTTATCCCGGCATCCATTCTATTTTTTTCTAGTGCTGTACCTGTCCCGGCTGCCGGCCTATGAGGCCGGCAGCCTGGCAGGTGTAGTTCTCTGGTTCTTTTGCTGCCGGCTGGCATCGGTCTTGTACCTTTGCCGGCCGGCTTATGTCAGTCCTTGTCTGCCGGTCACCAAGAGTGTGGCCGGCAGCTGGGTACTCCCTTGTGTAGTTGCTGGCCGGCAGCCATTGCCGGCCAACACTGGCTGTTACCGGCCGGCAGTTGCTGCCGACCGGCACAGGCATTATAACCAGAGTGCTGCCGCCCTATAGCTGTTAAGTAGTATACTTTAAAGCTAGTTGTGGTGTGTGCCGGCCGGCAAAGGCAAGCCGGCACACATCCCCCTATACTGTACTAGTATTCTTCTGTATAGCATATACAGTAAGAAGAAAACTATAGTAAAGGTTTTGGTACAGCACTGTATCTTCTAACACTATTGTGTTTTCTTGCACATCCCTTTGCTGTTGCCCTCAGATAGGAAGCTGAGTTCTTCCCTGTCTATTATCCAGGATTTTAAAATCATTGCTTAGGTGTGAGCTCCACCTGTTTCCTCTGGAAACCTTGCATTGGTTACTCAAGAAGAGATAAACCATTTTTGATTTTATTATCTGGAAGGCTGCAACAATGGGTTGTGAGGGAAACACAAGTGTGTGTCTTTCCTTTCTGAATTGTTATGCTATACTATGCATATCCAGTGATACATAGTTCACTTGATACTCATGGAAATTTCTTCTCTTTACAGAAGGACACTCCGAAGTGGGAAAGTGCTTTCTGCAATGTCAGCAGCAAGAACCTCTGCGGACATGAGTTTTGTAGGAGACACGCAGCATACGCTGTCTCCAAGGATGATCTCCGGTATTGGGACCCTCAGGTATGTACGGTGTGCACTAACCTGATTAATGAGACATTTAAATAGCTAGGAAGAAGCCTCGTACCTGGGTAAGGGGCTTCCAAAAGAACACTTCTGGCCCTTATCTTTCAAGTGAGAAGATGAGGGCGTATCTTTTCCCTAAGGCATCAGCTCATGCAGTGATTCCCCAGCCTCAAGAGGAGATCCCCTAAGTTCAGATCCAGGTGGATGCTGAAGTCACGGTCGCGATGCAAGACATCCAGCTAAATGACAGGATATCTGATGTGGACGGGTGTCAGGAGGAAGACCTCCTGGCAGAAGCCCAGGATGAAGTTCAAGCCCCTCTACATCGGCCGGTCTCCCAGTAGAGCTGGGACCGGCCCTCTCTTCTATTGTTGGAATGATCCAACAAATGCAGAAGGAGAATCAGGAGAAGGCGGCTGCAATGGAACTGCGAATGCAGTGCCTTGCAGAATCACATGGGCCCCAGAAAAAGCTCAATGTGAAAGACCTTCCCTTGTGCTCAGATGCTAACCCATGGAGGTATGCTGAGCACATGCCGATGACGACTGGAAAGATCGTCATCTCGGATAAGCTGGGCTCAGTTCCCCTGGAGGGTGGAATTCTGTCCCAGCAAGGCATCATATCCGGACTGTTATGTCCGGCTGAGGAAGTAACCTGCTTCAAAGGAGGAGACAGAGCCGAAGGAGGTCATAGTGATGGACCATGCTAAGGCTCAAGCTCTACTTTCATCCTCGATGAAAGAGAGGGGCTTCTCTAACTCAAAGGTAGCTGCATTGAATAGGAAGCTCCCTTCCTTTGTGTCCTCGCCTACTAGAGCCTTTCCCCTTTTACAGAAAGGGTTTCTGGCTGTACTAAAAGCAATCGAGGCCGGCAAGTCTTGCCCCTCCCTAGAGGAGTGTAAACCCTTGTCGCTGGCCCTGCCTATGGACCACAAAGACTGGAAGGACGTCCATCTTACGTTCTCAGTGGGAAAGTTGGAGGCTGATATTGCCGGACGTCAGTTCGGCAAGGACCTCCCTAAGCTGTCTGACTTTCTTTTGCGAAGTGAGTTCGATACAAAAGAAAGACTGACTGCCTCAATGTCTCTTCAAACTACTCTCGAGACGATGGCAAGTGACCCAAAGGTCCATGAAATGTTCATGGTAGTGGCCAAGCCTCATCTGGCCACAGTGACGAAGGACCTTTATGGCTTCGTCAAGGCAAGGAGAGCTTGTAGGGAGTTCGTGTTTACCTCGGCTACGGTGAGGCACGAGCTAAAGAAACTAATCTCCTCCAACATTTGGGGAAAAGACCTTTTTCCCTACCGACTTGGTCAAAGAAGTTTTTGATAAAGCCGCCTTGGAGAATAGAAACCTTCTCCAGAAGTGGGGCCTGGCTATCAAAAGAAAGTCTTCCCCGGATGAGGGTCCTCAACCAAAGAGGAAGACTATGAGGACTAGGCTACCGTCTCGGCCAGCCAAGCCTCTTAGACAGCAACAGCAACTGCAATTGCCATTGCCCCCAGTGCCCCAGATCGTGGCACAAACCCCGACCACCTTTCAGTGGGTACCCCAGGCCGTGTCGACACAGTCCACGGCATTCACCCCAGCGTTCGAAGGGCAGTCTACTTCCTTTCGAGCAAAGCCTAGAGGAGCAGCCAGAGGCTCGTCTAGACGCCCCTCAAGGGGAAGGGGATTCAGGGGTGGTCGTGGTCAGGAAGGCAAGACCTCAGGACGGCAGTCCAAGTGAGGTGATACCGGTAGGAGGGAGACTTCTGAAATTTCGGGATCGGTGGACCTTCGATCCCTGGGCCCACAGCCTACTCAAGAATGGACTGGGCGGGAGCTGGTACAGCACTCCACCCACGTACCTTCGGTTTTTCCAACACTCCACCCCCGTTATGGAGGAGTACGTTCAAGAACGGTTGGAGAAAAAGGGTGAAGCCCATCAATTGTCAAGGGAGGCTGTTTTGTGTTCCCAAGAAAGACTCGGAAAAGCTCAGAGTCATTCTGGACTTGTCGCTACTTAACAAGTTCATAGTGAATTTCAAATTCAAAATGCTAACACTGCAACACATAAGGACCTTACTGCCCAAGAGGGCATATTCCGTCTCTATAAACTTGTCAGACGCCTACTGGCACATTCCAATTAGCCATCGACTCTCCCCCTACCTAGGGTTCAGGCTACAACGAAGACTATACGCCTTCGGAGCCATGCCATTCGGGCTAAACATAGCCCCAAGGATTTTTACGAAGCTTGCGAGCGTAGCTCTCAAACAATTTCGCCTAAAGGGAATTCAGGTAGTAGCCTACCTGGACGACTGGTTGGTGTGGGCAGCATCCGAGACAGAATGCTTGCAAGCTTCCAGTCAAGTGATCCAGTTCCTAGAGTACCTAGGCTTCAAGATCAACAGAAAAAGTCTCGACTTTCTCCATCTCAAAAGTTCCAGTGGCTAAGATCCACTGGGACCTTTTGTCACACCGTTTCTCCACCCCGGCGAAGAAAAGGAAGGAGATAGCGGGTTCTGTCAAGAGACTTCAAGATTCCGAAAGGATATCAAGACACGAGCAGGAGAGAGTACTGCGCTCTCTCCAGTTTGCTTCGGTGACAGACCCAGTGCTAAGAGCACAGCTAAAGGATGCAATCGGAGTTTGGAGAAGTTATGCATCAAACGCGTGAAGAGATCTGAGAAGACCAGCCGCTTCGGCTAAGTACTCTTCTCAGGCCTTGGTCCCAAGCCAGACATCTAAAGAAGTCAGGTTCTTCTTCAGCCACCTCCCCCGTCGGTGACGATTCACTCAGACGCCTCAAAGGAGGGATGGGGAGGTCACTCTCATCGGAAAAAAGTCCAGGGGACTTGGTCCAGGCTATTCAAGACCTTTCTCATAAAACTTTCTAGAAGCTAGGGCAGTGCTCCTTACCTTAAAGAAAGTCTCCCCGCGTCATTCGTTCCACATAAAGTGGTAATAGACAGCGAGGTAGTTGTAAGATACTTGAATCGACAAGGATCGAGGTCACCACCTCTCAACCAGGTGATGTTGGCCGTCTTCCGATTGGCGGAAAAGAAGAAGTGGTACCTGTCGGCAGTTCACCTTCAAGGAGTCCGCAATTTGACAGCGGACGCTCTATCCAGGTTCACACCGACAGAGTCGGAATGGTCCTTAGACGCAGGATCATTCTCCTTCATTCTGAATCAGTCCCAGAACTGCAGATAGACCTCTTTGCGACGAAAGACAACAAGAAGTTGCCCCTGTACGTGCCCCGTACGAGGACCCCTTAGCAGAAGCAGTGGACGCGATGTCCCTCGACTGGAACAGATGGTCCAAGATTTATCTGTTCCCTCCTCACAACCTTCTGTTGAGGGTCCTCAACAAACTGAGATCCTTCAAAGGGTAGCGGCAATAGTGGCCCACAAGTGGCCGAACAGCGTGTGGTTCCTCCTGGCATTGGAACTGTAGCTGAAGTTTGTACCACTACCAGATCCAGTTCTGACCCAGCGAGTCCAGAAGTCAACTGTCTGCGCTTCATTACAGAAAACCCGGACCCTGCAGTTCATGATTTTCTCTCCCTAGCGGTGAGAAAGCGTTTCGGGATTTCGAAAGCCAGTATAGACTTCCTTGAGGAATATAAATGCAAATTTACTAGAAGGCAATATGAGTCATCTTGGAGAAAATGGGTGGCCTTTTGTCAAGGCGAAGATTCCGCAGGAGATCTTGACAGACTTCTGCTTATCTTTTTTCCCCACCTCCATGGTCAAGGGTTGGCAGCGAACACGATTTCAGCGTGTAAGTCTGCTTTGACAAGACCCATTCTATATGCCTTCCAGGTCGACCTAGGTAACGAGATCTTTAATAAAGTCCCGAAAGCCTGTGCTAGGCTCAGACCTTCAGCACCTCCAAAGCCCATTTCATGGTCTTTAGACAAGTTCTTCATTTCGCTTCTCTGTTGAGCAATGAAGAGTGTGCGTTAAAGGATTTGACACAAAAAGTTATTTTCCTATTTTGCACTCGCGTCAGGGGCCAGGGTTAGTGAGATCGTAGCCTCTCGAGAGAGGCAGGTCGTGTTCAGTTCCTGGATGGGGAAGAACTGAACCTGTTTCCGGATCCTACGTTTCTCGCCAAGAATGAGTTACCCACCAACAGGTGGGGTCCCTGGAGAATCTGCCCTCTGAAAGAAGATGCATCTCTATGTCCAGTAGAATGCCTAAAGGTCTATCTCCATAGAACTTCAGACTTCAAGGGTGGTCAACTATTCAGGGGAGAAACGTCAGGCTCAAATTTATCTCTGAATCAACTCAGAGCGAAAATCACATATTTTATTCGCAGAGCGGATCCTGACAATACACCCGCAGGTCACGATCCGAGGAAAGTTGCCTCATTCTTAAATTTCTTTAATTGTATGGATTTTGAACATCTCCGTTCATACACTGGCTGGAAGTCTTCCAGAGTGTTCTTTCGCCACTATGCGAAGCAAGTAGAGGAACTAAAAGATATCTGTGGTAGCAGTGGGTCGCGGTGTTAACCCTACTGTTTAACTCTGCGAGGAACAGTGGTCTTAATTGGGACGATTAATTCCAGGGTGAGTGTGTAGTTACATACTGTACTACAAACTAAGTGAGGGCACTGTGTTGCCCATCCAGACTGTTCCATTTCCGAAGGTGAACCTAGCATAAGTGCAGACATGTGTGCCGAGCGTTTCTAACGCTAATGTCATTGATTTGTAATACAGGCTTTTATGACTTTGATACCTCGGTATCTTAAAAGTGGCATCTAGTGTTTTTTCTTTCAGACAAACAAGCTCTGTTTACTATCATACTTATGCTTAAAGTTTTGGGTTATCCTCTTCTTATATATATATATATATATATATATATATATATATATATATATATATATATATATATATATATATATATATATATATATATATATATATATATAATTGTGGTTAACCTGTCTATTTATTGCCTGTCAATAATCTGGTTCTTGAGAACCTTGCATCTCCTTCACCTGTGTCAATTTATTGGTATAATTGAGCATTCATTCTATGTACCTTATCTGGGATAATTCTAATAGAATTGTTCCTTTATGCAAGCTATGTTGCATTGGTTTTCCTCCTATGCGGATATAAAACCTTTGTCCAATACAAGTATTGTGCGGAAAACTGGTCGATATTTCATATTGACGCAGTGGTCCTTTACAAACTATGCTTTACTTAATATAGGGCGAGACCACTATATTAGCTTGCCTGGTATTCATACATAGATATATGTACTCTTCGAGACTTTTCCAGAGTCTAGTAGGACTCTTCCCTGTAGGGGGCAGGAAGCTCTAACATAGTTTATATTTAGTTGAAAAGATGTATAACGGTAACATCTTAGGTCTCTAGGTCTAGTCGACCGGGAAAAAATTACCTCCGGGGAGTACGGCACGTTCTGAGAATCCACAGATACAGTAATGCTCTGGTACACTTCCATCAGGACGACATGGCTTGAGCCCAAAAAACGGATTTTGAGCGAAGCGAAAAATCTATTTTTGGGTGAGATGGCCATGTCGTCCTGATGGACCAGCCCTTGCCTTTCTAAGAAAGGGCTGTAGGACCCCTCCCTACATACAGTATCTGTAGCACCTCGTGTACGCTACAAGGAATACAGATGGCGCCAGGATTGGCGCCAGGCACGCATACGAA
>NC_090733.1:86345930-86350930 GCF_036898095.1 Palaemon carinicauda | reverse complement strand
AATAGACCAGTGAGGAAAGGAACACAGGAAATAAGTGAAAGTGTGCCTTAGTGAACCCTCAAGCAAGAGAATTCTAACACAAGACAGTGGAAAACCATGGTACAAAGGCTATGGCACTACCCTAGACTAGAGTCAATGGTTTTATTTTGGATTGTCCTTCTCCTAGAAGAGCTGCTTATCATAGCTAAAGAATCTCTTCTACTCTTACCAAGTGGAAAATAGCCACTGGACAATTACAGGATAGTAGTTAACCCCTCAAGTGTTGAAGAAATTTTTGGTTATTCAAGTGTTGTCAGGTCTACGAGGACAGAGGAAAATGTGTAAAGAATAGGCCAGACTATTCGGTGAATATATGGGCAAAGAAAAATTGTAACCAGAGAGTGATCCAATGTAGTACAATCTGGCTAGTTAAAGCGGTAGTATTTCAACGGGTAGAGGTAAGGTACATAAATATTTGGACAATTATATGTAACTCACATTATGGAAAGAGCCCATAATCTGCAACTCGAAACTTTGTTTTACAAAGCAAATCTAAATATCTGGCTTTGATCTCTGCAGAAATTCTAAACTGTTGAGTTGTTTAGGTAGAACTAATTCAGAGTCGTAAGAAGCCTCACATTATCCTTTTATTTAAATCTTGAGAGAACGCTTACAGTATTAAAACCAATTAAATAGAAGATTTTAAAGTGCCTCACTGTGAATGGTGATTTTTCTTTCATTCGAAGCTGTCCTGAGTAATTACTATATAAAACTCTCTCCAACATAAGAAAAATTTTCAAGATACGAGGATATACCAAAACCACAGTAATAATGTTAAGAAAATCTTTCAACATACAAAATATCAAATGAATGAACTCCGACCTACACGATCTTTTCAGGTGATACAGAAAATGTTGAAAGAAATAAGTTGAATTGATAACACGTGCACCATGGAATTGAATGACCTAAATTCGTAAAAGCAAAGAGCTTGTATATATTGGGCCCTAAACAGAATACGTTAATTACCGAATTTCCTTTTATACAATTCATTGTATGTAAATAAAATAAAACGAATAGAAAATCAAACTAAATTAAGGACATTTCTGATATTATTTTATTTTAGCACCGTGTGTTAGTCATTAAACGGATCTATTTCAGCGGACTATATGTTAGTAAAAAAAGAAATGTCATCTAGCAGTATTTTGGAATATTAATTTACTTACTTAAAGGGCTGCATATCCGGACCTGTACAGCAAGGAAACCCTACCCTCTACAGGACCTACACAGTCGTTTTTTCATGTCCATTCCAGATCATTCATCATTTCACATTGCGTATTGCTCGCTTACTGTTAAATCGTCACTGTCAAAGCAATCACAGAGTAATAAAGTATTTCCTCTTGAAAGCCTTAATATCTTCAACCATTCGGATGTCTAGTGGGTGCTTTTTGTATAGTCTCGGGGCCGCATATTTAAAAGATCTAGAGCCTTCAGTAGACATCTAGGATCTAATAGTTTGAAACCATCTGTAACCATTCTCGTGTCAATACGATTTGTTGGCTGCACAACATAAAGCAAATCTCTTAGATATTTTGGTCGGCCTGATATGATGACATGATGAGTTATTGTACAGATTTTGAATTCAACTCTAGCTTTAATCGGTAGCCAATGTAAATTAATTAATATAGGAGTGATCCTTTCTCTAGGTGGAATACCCTTTATCAGTCTTGCTCATATGTTTATTATGTTTTGTAATTTCTTAAGTTGTACTTTTGGTAAATTGTAGAATTGTAGTAGATTGAGTTACAGTAGTCAATCTTAGTAATAACAGTTTATCACAAGTTTCTTCACAGAATATTCATCCAGTTACTTCTTTATACAAGCAATGTTTTTCAGATGATAGCCAGCCATTTTTACTGTGTTATTTATTTGGACATTGAGAGAAGTTACAGTCAAGGGATATGCCTAGGCCACGAACTTTACTAGATATCTGGACCAAGTCGCTGTTTTTCTTCCCCACCACCATTAACCTAGTTTCATTTTCATTTAATTTTAGTTGTTTGAATATCATCCATTCCCTAACACTATCAAGGATTCGGTTTAAAATTTCAGTAGTGTCGTCTATATCATTTATACAGAAGTAAAATTGTTTATCCTCCTCAAATACTTTAAAGTTCAGTCTCTGCCTTTGTAGTATTTCTGATAGACCAATAGTATAGATGCAGAGGATTGGGCCAAGTACACTCCCCTGGTGTACCCCTCTGTTTAAGGGTTCATGTGATGAATAAGCGTTTCCAATTTGCACACAGTAATTTCTGCCAACCAAAGCTACTGTCTTAGATAGAACTGCTATTTTGTAAGGATTGTAGCTTTTTCCAGTAATTCAGTGTGTCTCACAAACTTGGAGGTAAACTAACTGTACCTCTCTAGTCTCAATTGTTTGATAAGTACAACTTTCATTTCTGCCGAGCTCATCTCAGCCAAGCTTCAACACTTTATCAGTTGTGAATAGCTTCAATTCAATGAGCATGTCTTTCTCTGTCAAACATTTTTTAAAGGATTTTGGGAGGATAACTGTGATAAATAGAAAAGAAAAAAATGGGTACTAGACATTTATTTTCAAATAATACTGCTCTATGTTGACCTACAAATATTATATATATATATATATATATATATATATATATATATATATATATATATATATATATATATATATATATATATGTATATAAATATATATATATATATATATATATATATATATATATATATACATATATATATTTATATATATATATATATATATATATATATAAATATATTATATATATATATATATATATATATATATATATATATATATATATATATAAGTTAACTTATATCAATTATCTTGTTTTAGGAATAACTATATTATTTGCCTTAGACATGTTCATTTTGTTTTGTCCAGATTTAAGTCAAAATGTATGGCTTTTAATTCAGTCACAGGATGACTTTCTGTGTATGCATTATTGCTTTAATTGAGAAACTATATATTCTGGGGGATTTTGTGCTTTTTTCTGAAATTTGAATTTCAAATGACGTTCCGATGACCTTGTTGTAGCTTACAATGATGGCAAATGGATTATTCGTTCGTCAAAACCTCCCACGAGACACCAGAATGAAGGTTCTATCACGTAGTTGACACATATTATGCTGGGACTCAAGTTCCAGATACCGAGCATGAAAGATATCAGGCCTTCTATCCAAAGAAAATGATGAGCGAGTATTTCAAGATAAGAAAAGATCAAAGGAGCATTTAGAGGATAGGGAAGAGGCAATTTAATGGCAGAATAATTAAAAAAGCCAAATTCACAGTAAATATGGACAGGGAAGGGTCAGGAAGGCTAAAAATGTAAAAGGTGATGGAGAACCCTCCACTGACGAGCAGTTCAAGGTTGGAAAGTAAACGTGTACCGTTTTCTATTTCGAATATTCCAAGGCAGGTTCAAGGGTATATTATCATTATCATAACCATTATTCTTGTTAGCAGACCACCACAGGATTTGCAATGCTTGCTTACCAGAATGCATGAAATATCACATGAGGTTGGGCTGAAGATAAATAGAAGAAAGACAGATGATGAGAATATGATATATCATTGGAAGGAGAAAGGATTAATAGCGTAGAATCATTTAAGTATTTAGGAACTATGATCTCCAATACAGGGTCTTTAGAATTAGTTTAGTGAAATACTGAAAAAAAAAAACAGTCAGACAATGGCTAGGTTAAGTAAAATATGGAAATCAAATCGACTGAAATTGAATATAAAAATCAGACTTTATATCAGCTTAGTGACATCAGTGTTACTGTATGGACATGGGTCATGGTATGACAATGAGACAATATCCAATAGATTTAGTAGATTTAAGAACAAAGCCCTCAGAAGGATATTGGGAGTTAAATGGCAGAACATGTTTAGAAATTAAACTATAAGACGGATTACTCGATTGCCATAGGTGGATGAGATCATGATGAGGGGTAGATGGAGATGGTTTGGGCATGCCCTTCGCACTCCCCAAGAGAGATTAGTGCACCAAACGTTCAGCTGGACTCCACAAGGGACTAGAAAAGTTGGAAGACCCAGGCCTACATGGCTGAGGATTATGAAGCGCGAAGGAGGAGATGATGAATGAAAAAATATTGAATTAAAAGCTCAATATAGAGACGACTGGCAAAATCTAACCGAAGAGTTGATGATGATCATTATTATTATTATTGTTATTGTTATTGTTATAATCCTTAATATCATTATTATTATTATCATTATCATCATCAGTATCATTATCATTATTATTATTATTATTATTATTATTATTATTATTATTATTATCATTATTATTATTATTATTATTATTATTATTATTATTATTATTATAATTATTATCATTATTATCATTATTATTATTATTATTATTATTATCATTATTATTACTATTATTATTAACATTATTATTATTATTATTATTATTATTATTATTATTATTATTACATGCTGAACTACAAGATAATGAATAAGGGGAAAAAAGCCCAATGAGGAAAGGAAATAAGGAAACAGATGGAACAGTGTGCCTAAAAGTACACTCAAGCAAGAGAACGAACCCAAAACAGTGAAAGACCATGGTACAAAGGCTATGGCACTACCCACAACTAAAAGACAATGGTTTGATTTTGGAGTGTCCTCCTCCTTGAAGAGCTGCTTACTATAGCTGAAGAGCCTCGTCAGCTTAAACTAAGTTAAAGTAAATAGGCATCTTTATACTCATTCAAGTAACGTTTGGATGATCTTATTTTACGCCGGGTGACTCGTATAATGGAGTCTTTCGGAATATCCCGGAGAAACTGTCCAAAGGAAATGAAACGATATTTATAGACACTATAACATGGAAGGGTTACTCTTAAAGAATATCATGGGAGTCATCTAAATGAGGGTTTTCCTACTATGGAAATTACTTCAATGCCTACCAATCTTAAGTAAATCG
>NC_090733.1:86338430-86340930 GCF_036898095.1 Palaemon carinicauda | reverse complement strand
TTTTAATCTCCTGTACTCAAGGGAGAAATTTGAATCTAAGTCCAGGTCTGTTTTCCGTTAATCCAGTATTATCCTTTTATCTAAAATCTGACTTCTCCGGAATTATTAAGAAACTGACAGCTGTTGGATCCCCTTCTCCTGTATAAATACGATGTCTTTGTATATGTATTCTCATTGCTGAGTTTGATAATGTCCTGAGTGGATGAAAGTACTAACTCCAATCAAGTCTTTTTCATTTTCCTTTCGTGGCTATAATACATTTTATATTCATCACGTGTCAGCTTTCGTGATTTCTACACATATATATATATATATATATATATATATATGTATAAAAATATAATATATATGTATAAAAATATTATATATATATATATATATATATATATATATATATATATATATATATATATATACATATACATATATATATATATATATATATATATGTATATATATTTATATAAATATAAAGATATATATATATATATATATATATATATATATATATATATATATATATATATGTATGTATACATATATAACTATGTGAATATTATATATATATATATATACATATATATATATATATACTGTATATATATTGTATGTATAAACATATTATTACGAAGCAGGTCTAACATAAGTAGACTATTTTATTCACGTATTTCATTTGTGTATTCAGGAGATGAATAGTTAGCTCGTAAGGTGAGTTTTATTCATGTAGGATTAAGTGAAAATATGTACATTACATGAGACTCTCATCATTCCTATTGTGGCGGGATGCACCCAAATACAACCCTCACACCCTTGATCACTCAAACAGACAATTGTCTCCGCAACAAAAACTTTCCCCTTACGTTATAATAAACTGGTGTATTATACAAAAAAAAAAGAATAAAAAAGAAAAAAAAAACCTAACCTTATACCTATATTTTTTAAAACTAAAACCAAAAAATTCTTCATTCAAAATAAGCTTAACATATAACCATCCACAACCAAATTGATTTCACTTAAAACTAATCGTAAACTTAACACAAAATAATATTATATATAATAACCAAAACACCATTCATATAAACCCTAAAAAAACCGTATAAAACTTAAAATTACACCACACACCAAAACCATTATTTGTTTACGTGTGGACCTCTTTGTCCACACAAGGGCTAATAGTCCTTTTATAGCCCAACCACAACTCTGTAGCTACCGTAACACTGGCAAATGTAATACACAATTGCATACATTATCATCATCACCATCATCTTCATCATCATCAATATGCCAAACAAACCCCTTCAACTAGGCTGGATCGTTATAGTATCTATTTCATTAAGATCCACAGAGCAATCCAATCAGGTCATTAAACAATCCAGGTCATCAATAATTCATTCCACATTCAAGGAAAAATCTCTCCAAAGGAGGAATTAGAGCCTGAAAAATAAAAAATAAAACCACTTACGAGCACTCCTAGCTATCTAAACTATCACACTATAATCAAAGATAAATAATAAATTGTTCCTATCATTCACAATCACGACAAGCAAATATAAACAAAACTGCACTTACTCAGAAAATATATCAACACTTCCACGCTGGTAAAAGAATAAGAATTATAATCCAGCATTCAAATCACACAACTGCCCCAAGTCGCAGTCAATCAAAAAAAGCATTCGCTACGAAACATTTACGACTCTCCTAACCTAGCTAAAAGTAAACAAACAACCTCATTCATACCAAGAGTCTTTCTCACACAAACAATCGACACACTAACTACCCCCCTCTCTCTCTCTCTCTCCTCTCTCTCTCTCTCTCTCTCTCTCTCTCTCTCTCTCTCTCTCTCGAAGGATTTGGCAATAAAAAAACTAAAATAAAAATAAATAAAAATTAATCCTCCACTATATGGTTATATTTTCATTTAGTTCAATATATGTAAATTTACGTCATTTCGAAGAATTAAATTCTCCTTTTAAGTAGTTTTGTTTTGAAGTCTTATGTAATATTGTTAAAAGATGTGCTGTGTGACACATGCTAGGGATTGCATCATGTTTTCACGTGGTTGGATGTTGCATGAAGGTTCTAGACTAAAAGTTATTCTTTTTTTTTTTAATGTCACGAGAGGAGGTGGATGGAGTTAGCCGAGAGTGTTGCCTCATTGGACGGCGAAAGGAACCCATTTTTCAAAATGCCGAGTTAGACACCTGACGCCGTAAGAGGCCTTCTGGACCATGCCCCCATGCTACGAGAATGCTCAACTTGAAGTTTCTAGAGAAAATTAGAGTTTTATATAAGGGCCTACCAATACATAGGAGCCAGAGATCCAGCCTGACCCTCAGAAAGAGCCAGCGTCCACCAGTCCTCTCCAGCATCTATCCAACCACTACATATTTCCTCTCCAATGTGCATAGTGTTTCCTCTCAAACGTTAATAGTGATTTCTCTCCAACGTATATCGTACATAGGGTTGCTCAAACGTTGATATTATTGAATGTTTATTTTAG
>NC_090733.1:86325930-86328430 GCF_036898095.1 Palaemon carinicauda | reverse complement strand
TAGATGGCGGACTGAGGTGGCTAGACAGAAGACAAAGGAAGGCTAGAAGGCAGACGGGGGGAGGCTAAATGGCAGGCATGGGAAGGCTAGATGGTGGGCGGGGGGAGGCTGAAGGGCAAACAGGGATAGGCTAGATGATGGGCGGGGAGAGGCTAGATGGCAGACGGGGAGAGGCTAGATGGATGACGGGGAGAAGCTAGATGGAGGACGTGAGAGACTAGAAGGAGAACGAGGCGAGACAAAATAGAGAGCGAGGGGAGGCTAGGAGGAGGACAAAGGGAGGCCAGACAGCAGGCTGGAAGGAGGATGAAGTAGGGATAGATGGCGGTTGGGGAGGGATAGATGGCAGTTGGGGAGGGATAGATGGCTGTTGGGGATGGCTAGAGAGTAGACAGGGAGGCAAGAAGGATGACAGAGGAAGGCTAGATGGCAGACAGTGGGAGGATAGATATCGGATAGGGGCGGGGGCTAAGAGGAGGATGAATGAAGGCTAGATGACAGACGGGAGCGAGGCTAGAATGAGGACAAAGGAAGGCTACAGGCCAGATGGAGGAGGCTAGATGGAGGATGAAAGAAGGCTTAAGGGCAGACAAAGGAGGGATAGAGGGCACACGGGGGAGGCTAGAGGGAGGACGGGGGAGGGTACACGGAGGACAGGGAGAGCAGATGGAGGACAGGGAGAGGCTAGATGGGGTCTAAGGAAGGCTAGATGGTGGACGGGAGGGAGGCTAGAAGGAGGAAGAAGGAGGCTAGATGGCGATTGTGAGGAAACTGGAAGGAGGATGAAGGAAGGTTAGATGGCAGATTGAGGGAGGGTAGAAGGCCGATGATGAAAGGCTATATGGCAGATCATGGAAGGCTAGACGGACGACAAAGGAAAGCTAGATGAAGGATGGGTGGAGACTAGGAGGACAAA
Organism: Palaemon carinicauda; assembly: GCF_036898095.1. NCBI lineage: Eukaryota > Metazoa > Arthropoda > Malacostraca > Decapoda > Palaemonidae > Palaemon > Palaemon carinicauda. The sequence continues at coordinate 86,327,514 of NC_090733.1, read as the reverse complement.
GGAAAGTTAGACGGCGGACAGGGGAAGGCTAGACAGAGGATGGGGGAGGCTGGACTTAGGACAGCAGGAGGATAGATTTAGGACTGGAGGGGGGAGGCTATAGGTAGGACGGGAGGTGGCTAGAGGGCAGCCAGGGGAAGCTAGATGGTGAATTGGGGAAGCTAGACGGACGACAAGGAAAGATTAGATGGCGGACGGGGGGAAGCTAGATAATAGAAGGGGGGAAGCTAGATGGAGGATTGGGTGAGGCAAGACGGAGGACAGGGTGAGGCTAGATGGCGGATGGAGGGAAGGTAGAAGAAGGACAATGAAAGGCTATATGGCAGATCATGGGAGGCTAGAGAGACGACAAAGGAAAGCTAGATAGAGGATGGGTGGAGGCTAGATGGTGGGCAGGGAGGCTAAACGGAGGACAAAAGAAGGCTAGATGGTGAATGGGTTTAGGCATCACAGTGAAGGGGGAAGACTAGACGGCGGACAGGGGGAAGGCTAGACGGAGGACGTTGGAGGCTAGACTTGGAACGGCCGGAGGATAAATTTAGGACGGCGGGAAGCTAAATGTCAGACGGGAGGCGGCTAAAGGATGGCCAGGTGAGGCTAGATGGTGGCTGGGGGAGGCTAGATGGAGGACAAAGGAAGGCTAGATGGCAGACGGGGGGAAGCTAGATAATGGAAAGGGGGGAGCTAGATGGAGGGTGGGGTGAGGCAAGATGGAGGACAGGGTGAGGCTAGATGGAGGACGGAGAGAGGCTAGATAGAGGAGGGGTGTAGGCTAGATGGCAGACGGAGGGAGACTACAAAGATGGCGGGGGAAGATATACAGAAGACGGGAGGGGGGCTAAAGTGCGGACGAGGAGAGGCTAGGGGGCGGACGAGGAGAGGTGATAGGGTGGATGGGGGATATTAGATGGTGAAAACAGGAAAGATAGATCTCAGACGGGAGGAAGCTAGATAGAGGGCAGGGGGAGGCTAGATGGAGGATTGTGGAACGCTAGACAGAGGATGAGGGAAGGCTATATAGAGGACGTGGGAGGCTAGATGGAAGACAGTAGGAGGCTAAATGGAGGACGGTGGGAAGCTAGACAGATGGCGATGGGAGACTAGACAGATGATGCTAGGAGGCTAGACGAAGGACAGGGGGAGGCCGGACAAAGGACGGGGGAGGAAGGCTAGATGTTGAATGTGGGTAAGCAAGACAGCAAAGGGGTAGGCTAGGCATCGGACGGGGAGAGGCTAGATGGTGGACGGAGTGAGGCTAACACAGAGGACGGTGAAAGGCTACACGGAGGACGGGGTGAGGCTAGACAGAGGACGGTGAAAGGCTAGAAAGAAGGACAGTGGGAGGCTACACGGAGGATTGGAGAGGCTAGACGAAAGGCGGGGGAAGGCTATATAGAGGACGGGGGATGCTAGATAGCAGACGTGGGGAAGATAGACAGAGGACGGGGAGTGTAGAGGGCAGAAGGGGAGAGGCTAAAGGGCAGACGGTGAGAGGCAGGAGGACTGTGGGGGTGTCTTGATGGAGGACGAAGGAAGGCTAGATCTTGGACGGGGAGAAGCTAGATTTCGGAAAGGGGAGTGCGA
>NC_090733.1:86300930-86320930 GCF_036898095.1 Palaemon carinicauda | reverse complement strand
GGAGGCTAAATGGCAGGCATGGGAAGGCTAGATGGTGGGCGGGGGGAGGCTGAAGGGCAAACAGGGATAGGCTAGATGATGGGCGGGGAGAGGCTAGATGGCAGACGGGGAGAGGCTAGATGGATGACGGGGAGAAGCTAGATGGAGGACGTGAGAGACTAGAAGGAGAACGAGGCGAGACAAAATAGAGAGCGAGAGGAGGCTAGGAGGAGGACAAAGGGAGGCCAGACAGCAGGCTGGAAGGAGGATGAAGTAGGGATAGATGGCGGTTGGGGAGGGATAGATGGCAGTTGGGGAGGGATAGATGGGTGTTGGGGATGGCTAGAGAGTAGACAGGGAGGCAAGAAGGATGACAGAGGAAGGCTAGATGGCAGATAGTGGGAGGGTAGATATCGGATAGGGGCGGGGGCTAAGAGGAGGATGAATGAAGGCTAGATGACAGACGGGAGCGAGGCTAGAATGAGGACAAAGGAAGGCTAGAAGTTGGATGGGGTAGGCTAGACGGAGGAAGAAGGAAGGCTACAGGCCAGATGGAGGAGGCTAGATGGAGGATGAAAGAAGGCTTAAGGGCAGACAAAGGAGGGATAGAGGGCACACGGGGGAGGCTAGAGGGAGGACGGGGGAGGGTACACGGAGGACAGGGAGAGCAGATGGAGGACAGGGAGAGGCTAGATGGGGTCTAAGGAAGGCTAGATGGTGGACGGGAGGGAGGCTAGAAGGAGGAAGAAGGAGGCTAGATGGCGATTGTGAGGAAACTGGAAGGAGGATGAAGGAAGGTTAGATGGCAGATTGAGGGAGGGTAGAAGGACGATGATGAAAGGCTATATGGCAGATCATGGAAGGCTAGACGGACGACAAAGGAAAGCTAGATGAAGGATGGGTGGAGACTAGGAGGACAAAGGAAAGTTAGACGGCGGACAGGGGAAGGCTAGACAGAGGATGGGGGAGGCTGGACTTAGGACAGCAGGAGGATAGATTTAGGACTGGAGGGGGGAGGCTATAGGTAGGACGGGAGGTGGCTAGAGGGCAGCCAGGGGAAGCTAGATGGTGAATTGGGGAAGCTAGACGGACGACAAGGAAAGGCTAGATGGCGGACGGGGGGAAGCTAGATAATAGAAGGGGGGAAGCTAGATGGAGGATTGGGTGAGGCAAGACGGAGGACAGGGTGAGGCTAGATGGCGGATGGAGGGAAGGTAGAAGAAGGACGATGAAAGGCTATATGGCAGATCATGGGAGGCTAGAGAGACGACAAAGGAAAGCTAGATAGAGGATGGGTGGAGGCTAGATGGTGGGCGGGGAGGCTAAACGGAGGACAAAAGAAGGCTAGATGGTGAATGGGTTTAGGCATCACAGTGAAGGGGGAAGACTAGACGGCGGACAGGGGGAAGGCTAGACGGAGGACGTTGGAGGCTAGACTTGGAACGGCCGGAGGATAGATTTAGGACGGCGCGAAGCTAAATGTCAGACGGGAGGCGGCTAAAGGATGGCCAGGTGAGGCTAGATGGTGGCTGGGGGAGGCTAGATGGAGGACAAAGGAAGGCTAGATGGCAGACGGGGGGAAGCTAGATAATGGAAAGGGGGGAGCTAGATGGAGGGTGGGGTGAGGCAAGATGGAGGACAGGGTGAGGCTAGATGGAGGACGGAGAGAGGCTAGATAGAGGAGGGGTGTAGGCTAGATGGCAGACGGAGGGAGACTAGAAAGATGGCGGGGGAAGATATACAGAAGACGAGAGGGGGGCTAAAGTGCGTACGAGGAGAGGCTAGGGGGCGGACGAGGAGAGGTGAGAGGGTGGATGGGGGATATTAGATGGTGAAAACAGGAAAGATAGATCTCAGACGGGAGGAAGCTAGATAGAGGGCAGGGGGAGGCTAGATGGAGGATTGTGGAACGCTAGACAGAGGATGAGGGAAGGCTATATAGAGGACGTGGGAGGCTAGATGGAAGACAGTAGGAGGCTAAATGGAGGACGGTGGGAAGCTAGACAGATGGCGATGGGAGACTAGACAGATGATGCTAGGAGGCTAGACGAAGGACAGGGGGAGGCCGGACAAAGGACGGGGGAGGAAGGCTAGATGTTGAATGTGGGTAAGCAAGACAGCAAAGGGGTAGGCTAGGCATCGGACGGGGAGAGGCTAGATGGTGGACGGAGTGAGGCTAACACAGAGGACGGTGAAAGGCTACACGGAGGACGGGGTGAGGCTAGACAGAGGACGGTGAAAGGCTAGAAAGAAGGACAGTGGGAGGCTACACGGAGGATTGGAGAGGCTAGACGAAAGGCGGGGGAAGGCTATATAGAGGACGGGGGATGCTAGATAGCAGACGTGGGGAAGATAGACAGAGGACGGGGAGTGTAGAGGGCAGAAGGGGAGAGGCTAAAGGGCAGACGGTGAGAGGCAGGAGGACTGTGGGGGTGTCTTGATGGAGGACGAAGGAAGGCTAGATCTTGGACGGGGAGAAGCTAGATTTCGGAAAGGGGAGTGCGAAGCTAACCGGAGGACGGTGGGAGGCTTGATGGAAAGCAGTGGGAGGCCAAACAGAGGGCCGTGAAAGGCTAGACGTTGGACGGTGGGAGGCTAGACGGAGGACGGTGGGAGACTAGACAGATGGTGGTGGGAGGCCAAATAGAGGACATTGGAATGCTAGATGGAGGATGGTGGGAGGCCAAACAGAGGACGGTGGAATGCTATACGATGGACTGTGGGAAGCTGTTTGGATTACTGTGGAAGCTATAGGGATTACGGTGGGATGCAAAATAGAGGATGGTAGTCAGCCAGATGGAGGACGGTGGGAAGCAAAACGGAGGATGGTGGTCTGCTAGATGGAGGACAGTGAGAAGCCAAACGGAGGACGATGGTCGGCTAGATGGAGGACAGTGAGAAGCCAAACAGGGGACGGTGGAAGTCTAGACGGAGGACCGTGGGAGGCTAGACGGATAATGGTAGGAGGCCAAACGGAGAATGGTGGAAGGCTAAACGGAGGACTGAGGGAGGCTAAAACGATGACGGTGGGAGGCCAAACGGAGGACGGTAGAAGGTCAGACGGATGACGGTAGGAGGCCAAACTAAGGACAGTGGAACGCTAGACGGAGAGCGGAGGGAGGATACATGGATGAGGGTGTGAAGCCAAACAGAGGATGGTGGAAGGCTAGACGGATGACGGTGGGAGGCTAGACGGATGACAGTGGGTGGCTAGACGGAGGACAGTGGGAGGAAAAACTGATGACGGTATGAGTCCAAACAGAAGATGGTGGAAGGCTAGATGGTGGGTGGTGGGAGGCTAGACGGATGACGTTGGGAGGCCAAACGGAGAACGGTGGAAGGCTAGGCGGAGGACGGTGGGGAGTTTGATGGATGACGGTAGGAGGTCAAACAGAAGACGGTGGAAGGCTAGATGGAGAACGGTGGGAGGCTACACTGCTGAAGGTAGGAGTGTAGACGGATGACGGTAGGAGGCTAATCAGAAGACGGTAGAAGGCTAGACGGAGAATGATAGAAGGCCAAACGGAGGATGGTGGAAGGCGAGACGCATGACTTTGGGAGGCCAAACAGAGGATGTTGGAAGGCTAGACGTAGGATGGTGGGAGGCTTGACGGAGGACAGTGAAGGGAAGACGGGTGACGGTAGGAGGCCAAAAAGAGGGTGGTGGAAGGCTATATGGAGGACAGTGGGAGGCTAATCAGAGGACGGTTGAAGGCTAGACGGAGAATGATAGAACACCAAACGAAGGATGGTGGAAGGCTAGACGCATGACTTTGGGAGGCCAAACAGAGGACGTTGGAATGTTAAACAGAGGACGGTGGGAGGCCAAACAGAGGACGGTGGAATGCTAAACAGAGGACGGTGGGAGGCCAAACAGAGGACGGTGGAAGGCTAGACGGAGGATGGTGTAAGGCTAGACGGAGGACAGTGAAGGGAAGACGGGTAACGCTAGGAGGCCAAAAAGAGTGTGGTGGATGGCTATATGGAGGATGGTGGGAGGCTACACGGATGACGGTGGGGGCTAGACGGAGAACAGTGGGAGAAAAGACAGATGGTGGTAGGAGGCCAAACAGAGGATGGTGGAAAGATAGACGGAGGATGGTGGGAGGCTAGACAGATGGCGTTGGAAGGCCAAACGTAGGACAGTGGAAGGGTAGGCATAGGACGGTAGGAAGATTGATGGATGACGGTAGGACGCCAAACAGAGTACGGTGGAACGCTAGACAGAGAATGGTGGGAGGCTCGACTACTGAAAGTGGGAGGCTAGACGGATGACGGTAGGAGGCCAATTAGAGGACGGTGGAAAGCCACACGGAGAACGGTGAAAAGCTAGACGGAGAACGGAGGGAAACTAGATGGATGATGTTAGGAGGCCAAAAGGAGGACGGTGGAATGCTAGGCAGAGGATGATGGGAGGTGTGAAAGATGACAGTAGGAGGCCAAACAGAGGACTTTGGAAGGCTAGACGGAGAAAGGTGGGAGGCTAGACTGGTGACGGTGGGAGGCTAGACGGAGGGCGGTGGAAGGCTAGATGGATGATGTTGGGAGGCCAAACGGAGGACGGTGGAAGGCTAGGCGGAGGACGGTGGGAGGTTTGATGGATGACGGTAGGAGGCCATATAAAGAACGGTGGAAGGCTAGACAGAGAACTTTGGGAGGCTAGAATGCTGAGGTTGGGAGGCTAGACGGATGACGGTAGGAGGCCTAACCAAGGAAGGTGGAAGGCTAGGCGGAGGACGGTGGTAGGTTTGATTGATTACGGTAGGAGGCCAAACAGAGGACGGTGGAACGCTAGACGGAGAACAGTGGGAAGCTAGACTGCTGACGGTGGGAGGCTAGACGGATGAAGATAGGAGGCCAAACGGAGTATGGTGGAAGGCTAGACGGAAGAGGGTGGGAATCCAAACGGAGGACGGTGGAAGGCCAAACAGAGTAAGGTGGAAGGCCAAACAGAGTAAGGTGGAAGGCCAAACGGAGAATGGTAGAAGTCCACACGGATGACAGTGGGAGGCCAAACTAAAGACGGTGGAATGGTAGACAGAGAGCGGTGAGAGGCTGGAAGCATGATGGTGCGAAGCCAAACGGAGGACCGTGGAGAACAAGACGGATGATGGTGGGAGGCTAGCGGATGACGGTAGGAGGCTAGCGGATGACGGTAGGAGGCTAGCGGATGACGGTGAGAGGCGAAACAGAGGACGGCGGAAGGCTAAAAAGAGGACGGTTGGAGGCTAAATGGATGACAATGGGATGCCAAATGGGGGATGGTGGAAGGCTACATGGATGACGGTGGGAGGCCAAAAAGGGGACGGTGGAATGCTAGACGGAGGATGGTGGGAGGATAGACGGAAGACAGTGGAGGAAAGACGTAAGATGGTAGGAGGCCAAACAGAGGATGGTGGAAGGCTAGATTGAGGACGGTGGGACTCTAGACGAAGGGGGTGGGAGGCTAGACGGATGACGGTTGATGGCTAGACAGAGGACAGTGGGAGGAAAGATGGATGACGGCAGGACGCCAAACAAATGATGGTGGAAGGCTAGACGGAGGACTGTGGGAGCCTAGACGGATGACGATAGGAGGCCAAACGGAGGACGGTGGAAGGCTAGGCGGAGGATGGTGGGGAGTTTGATGGATAACGGTAGGAGGCCAAACAGAGGACGGTGGAAGGGTAGACGGAGAACAGTGGGAGGCTAAACCGCTGACGTTGGGACGCTAGACGGATGATGGTAGGAGGCCAATAAGAGGATGGTGGAAGGCTAGACGGAGAACGGTGGAAAGCCAAACGGAGGACAGTGGAAGGCTAGACAGATGATTCTGGGAGGCCAAATGGAGGACGGTGGTAGCCTAGGCGGAGGACGGTGGGATGTTCGATGGATGACGGTAGGTGGCAAAACAGAGGACGGTGGAAGGCTAGATGGAGTACGGTGGGAGGATAGACTGCTGAAGGTGGGAGGATAGACGGATGAAGGTGGGAGGGCAAACGGAGAATGGTGGAAGGCTAGACGAAAGAAGATGGGAAGCCAATTGGAGAATGGTGGAAGGCCAAATGGAGTAAGGTGGAAGGCCAAACGGAGGATGGTAGAAGACCAGACGGATGACTGTGGGAGGCCAAACTAAGGACGGTTGAAGGATAAACGGAGAGCGGTGGGAGGATAGAAGGATGACGGTGCGAAGCCAAACGGAGGACGGTGGAGGACAAGACGGATGACGGTGGGAGGCTAGCGGGTTACGGTAGGAGGCTAGCGGGTGACGGTAGGAGGCTAGCGGATGACGGTGTGCGACGAAACGGAGGACGTCGGAAGGCTAAACAGAGGATGGTGGGAGGCTAAATGGATGACAGTTGGATACTAAATGGGGGACGGTGGAAGGCTACATGGATGACGGTGGAAGGCCAAAAAGGGGACGGTGGAAGGCTAGACGGAGGATTTTGGGAGGCTAGACGGAGGACAGTGGAGGAAAGATGTATGGCGGTAGGAGGCCAAACAGAGAGGGTGGAACACTAGATGGAGAACAGTGGGAAGCTAGACTGCTGACGGTGGGAGGCTAGACAGATGAAGGTGGGAGGCCAAACGGAGTAAGGTGGAAGGCTAGACAGAAGAGGGTGGGAATCCAAACGGAGGACGGTGGAAGGCCAAACAGAGTAAGGTGGAAGGCCAAACGGAGAATGGTAAAAGTCCACATGGATGACAATGGGAGGCCAAACTAAAGACCGTGGAATGGTAGGCAGAGAGCGGTGGAAGGCTAGAAGGATGACGGTGCAAAACCAAACGGAGGACCGTGGAGGACAAGACGGATGACGGTGGGAGGCTAGGGGATGACGGTAGGAGGCTAGCGGATGACGTTTTGAGGCGAAACAGAGGACGGCGGAAGGCTAAACAGAGGACGGTTGGAGGCTAAATGGATGACAATGGGATGCCATATGGGGGATGGTGGAAGGCTACATGGATGACGGTGCGAGGCCAATAAGGGGACGGTGGAATGCTAGACGGAGGATGGTGGGAGGATAGACGGAGGACAGTGGAGGAAAGACGTATGATGGTAGGAGGCCAAACAGAGGATGGTGGAAGGGTAGATTGAGGACGGTGGGACTCTAGACGGAGGGGGGTGGGAGGCTAGACGGATGACGGTTGATAACTAGACAGAGGACAGTGAAAAGAAAGATGGATGACAGTAGGAGGCCAAACAGAGGATGGTGGAAGGCTAGACGGAGGACGGTGGAAGGCTAGAGGGATGACGTTAGGAGGCGAAACGAAGGACGGTGGAAGGCTAGGCGGAGGATGGTGGGGAGTTTGATGGATGACGGTAGGAGGCCTAACAGAGGACGGTGGAAGGGTAGACGGAGAACGGTAGGAGGCTAGACGGATGACGGTAGTAGGCCAATCAGAGGATGGTGGAAGGCTAGACGGAGAATGGTGGAAAGCCAAACGGAGGACAGTGGAAGGCTAGACGGATGACTCTGGGAGGCCAAACAGAGGACAGTAGTAGCCTAGGCAGAGGACGGTGGGAGGTTCGAGGGATGACGGTAGGAGGCCAAAGAGAGGACAGTGGAAGGCTAGATGGAGAACGGTGGGAGGATAGACTGCTGACGGTGGGAGGATAGACGGATGAAGGTGTGAGGCCAAACGGAGAATGGTGGAAGGCTAGACGGAAGAGGGTGGGAAGCCAATTAGAGAACGGTGAAAGGCCAAATGGAGTAAGGTGGAAGGCCAAAAGGAGGATGGTAGATGGCCAGACGGATGACGGTAGGAGGCCAAACGGTTGAAGGGTAATAAACGGAGAGCGGTGGGAGGATAGAAGGATGACGGTGCGAAGCCAAACGGAGGACGATGGAGGACAAGACGGATGACGGTGGGAGGCTAGCGGGTGACGGTAGGAAGTTAGCGGATGACAGTGTGGGACGAAACGGAGGACGTTGGAAGGCTAGACAGAGGACGGTGGGAGGCTAAATGGATGACAGTTTGGTGCCAAATGGGGGACGGTGGAAGGCTACACGGATGACGGTGGGAGGCCAAAAAGGGGACGGTGGAAGGCTAGACAGATGATGGTGGGAGGCTAGACGGAAGACAGTAGAGGAAAGATGTATGACGGTAGGAGGCCAAACAGAGGATGATGGAGGGCTAGACGTAGGACAGTGTGAGGCTAGACGGATGACGTTAGGAGGCCAAACGGAGGACGGTGGAAGGCTAGGCGGAGGATGGTGCGGAGTTTGATGGATGACGGTAGGACGCCAAACAGAGGACGGTGGAAGGCTAGATGGAGCACGGTGGGAGGCTAGACTGCTGACGTTGGGAGGCTAGCCGGATGACGGTAGGAGGCCAATCAGAGGATGGTTTAAGGCTAGACAGAGAACGATGGAAAGCCAAACGGAAGACAGTGGAAGGCTAGACGGATGACTCTGGGAGGCCAAACAAAGGACGGTGGAAGGCCAGATGGAGAATGGTGGGAGGAGAGACTGCTGACGGTAGGAGGCTAGACGGATGAAGGTGGGAGGCCAAACGGAGAATGGTGGAAGGCTAGACAGAAGAGAGTGGGAAGCCAATTGGAGAACTGTGGAAGGCCAAACAGAGTAAGGTGGAAGGCCAAACGGAGGATGGTAGAAGGCCAGACGGATGACGGAGGGAGGCCTAACTATGGACGGTGGAAGGGTAAACGGAGAGCGTTGGGAGGATAGAAGCAAGACGGTGCGAAGCGAAATGGAGGACGGTGAAGGACAAGACGGATGACGGTGGGAGGCTAGCGGATGACAGTGTGCGATGAAACGGAGGACATCGGAAGGCTAAACAGAGGACGGTGGGAGGCGAAATGGATGACAATTGGATGCCAAATGGGGGACGGTGGAAGGCTACATGGATGACGTTGGGAGGCCAAAAAGGGGACGGTGGAAGGCTAGACTGAGGATTTTGGGATGCTAGACGGAGGACAGTGGAGGAAAGACGTTTGACGGTAGGAGGTCAAACAGAGGATGGTGGAGGGCTAGAATTAAGACGGTGGGAGGCTAAACGGATGACGTTAGGAGGCCAAACAAAGGACGGTGGAAGGTTAGGCGGAGGATGGTGGGGAGTTTGATGGATGACGTTAGGAGGCCAAACAGATGACGGTGAAAGGCTTGACGGAGAACTCTGGGAGGCTAGACTGCTGACGGTAGGAGGCTAGACGGATGACGGTAGGAGGCCAATCAGAGGACGGTGGAAGGCTAGACGGAGTACGGTGGAAGGCCAAACGGAGGACAGTGGAAGATGGATGACTCCGGGAGGCCAAACGGAGGACGGTGGAAGGCTAGGCGGAGGACGGTGGGAGGTTCGATGGATGACGGTAGGAGGCCAAACAGAGGACGGTGGAAGGCTAGACGGATGACTCTGGGAGGCCAAACAGAGGAAAGTAGTAGTCTAGGCGGAGGACGGTGGGAGGTTCGATGGATGACGGTAGGAGGCCAAAGAGAGGACAGTGGAAGGCTAGATGGAGAACGGTGGGAGGATAGACTGCTGACGGTGGGAGGATAGACGGATGAAGGTGTGAGGCCATACGGAGAATGGTGGAAGGCTAGACGGAAGAGGGTGGGAAGCCAATTAAAGAACGGTGAAAGGCCAAATGGAGTAAGGTGGAAGGCCAAAAGGAGGATGGTAGATGGCCAGACGGATGACGGTAGGAGGCCAAACGGTTGAAGGGTAAACGGAGAGCGGTGGGAGGATAGAAGGATGACGGTGCGAAGCCAAACGGAGGACGATGAAGGACAAGACGGATGACGGTGGGAGGCTAGCGGGTGACGGTAGGAAGTTAGCGGATGACAGTGTGCGACGAAACGGAGGACGTCGGAAGGCTAGACAGAGGACGGTGGGAGGCTAAATGGATGACAGTTTGATGCCAAATGGGGGACGGTGGAAGGCTACACGGATGACGCTGGGAGGCCAAAAAGGGGACGGTGGAAGGCTAGACAGAGGATGGTGGGAGGCTAGACGGAAGACAGTAGAGGAAAGATGTATGACGGTAGGAGGCCAAACGGAGGATGATGGAGGGCTAGACGTAGGACAGTGTGAGGCTAGACGGATGACGTTAGGAGGCCAAACGGAGGACGGTGGAAGGCTAGGCGGAGTATGGTGCGGAGTTTGATGGATGACGGTAGGACGCCAAACAGAGGACGGTGGAAGGCTAGATGGAGCACGGTGGGAGGCTAGACTGCTGACGTTGGGAGGCTAGACGGATGACGGTAGGAGGCCAATCAGAGGATGGTTTAAGGCTAGACAGAGAACGATGGAAAGCCAAACGGAAGACAGTGGAAGGCTAGACGGATGACTCTGGGAGGCCAAACAAAGGACGGTGGAAGGCTAGATAGAGAATGGTGGGAGGAGAGACTGCTGACGGTAGGAGGCTAGACGGATGAAGGTGGGAGGCCAAACGGAGAATGGTGGAAGGCTAGACAGAAGAGGGTGGGAAGCCAATTGGAGAACGGTGGAAGGCCAAACAGAGTAAGGTGGAAGGCCAAACGGAGGATGGTAGAAGGCCAGACGGATGACGGAGGGAGGCCTAACTAAGGACGGTGGAAGGGTAAACGGATAGCGTTGGGAGGATAGAAGCAAGACGGTGCGATGCGAAATGGAGGACGGTGAAGGACAAGACGGATGACGGTGGGAGGCTAGCGGATGACGTTGTGCGATGAAACGGAGGACGTCGGAAGGCTAAACAGAGGACGGTGGGAGGCTAAATGGATGACAATTGGATGCCAAATAGGGGACGGTGGAAGGCTACATGGATGACGTTGGGAGGCCAAAAAGGGGACGGTGGAAGGCTAGACGGAGGATTTTGGGATGCTAGATGGAGGACAGTGGAGGAAAGACGTATGATGGTAGGAGGTCAAACAGAGGATGGTGGAGGGCTACAATTAAGACGGTGGGAGGCTAAACGGATGACGTTAGGAGGCCAAACAAAGGACGGTGGAAGGTTAGGCGGAGGATGGTGGGGAGTTTGATGGATGACGTTAGGAGGCCAAACAGATGACGGTGAAAGGCTAGACGGAGAACTCTGGGAGGCTAGACTGATTACGGTAGGAGGCTAGACGGATGACGGTAGGAGGCCAATCAGATGACGGTGGAAGGCTAGACGGAGTACGGTGGAAGGCCAAATGGAGGACAGTGGAAGATGGATGACTCCGGGAGGCCAAACGGAGGACGGTGGAAGGCTAGGCGGAGGACGGTGGGAGGTTCGATGGATGACGGTAGGAGGCCAAACAGAGAACGGTGGAAGGCTAGATGGAGAACGGTGGGACGATAGACTGCTGACGGTGGGAGGCTAGACGGATGACAGTAGCAGGTCAAACGGACAACTGTGTAAGGCTAGACGGAGGACGGTGGAAGGCTAGACGGATGATGTAGGGAGGCCAAACGGAAGACGGTGGAAGGCTAGGCGGAGGACGGTTGGGAGTTTGATGGATGACAGTAGGAGGCCAAACAGAGGACGGTTGAAGGCTAGATGGAGAACGGTGGGAAGCTATTCTGCTGACGGTAGGAGGCTAGAAGGATGACGGAGGGAGGCCAATCAGAGGACGGTGGAATACTAGACGGAGAAGGATGGAAGGCCAAACGGAGGACGGTGGAAGGCTAGACGAATGACTTTGGGAGGCCAAACGCAGGACGTTGTAACGCTAAACATAGGACGGTGGGAGGCTAAATGGATGACAGTGGTATGCCGAATGGGGGACGGTGGAAGCCTTGATGGATGATGGTGGGAGGCCAAACAGAGGATGGTGGAAGGCTAGACGGAGGATGGTGGGAGGCTAGACGGAGGACTGTGGAGGAAAGACGGATGATGGTAGGAGGAAAAAGAGAAGATAGTGGAAGGCTAGATGGTGGTAGGATAGATGGAGGACAATAGGAGGCTACACGGATGACGGTGTCAGGCTAGACGGAGAACAGTGGAAGGAAAGACGGATGGCGGTAGGAGGCCAAACAGAGGATGATAGAAAGCTAGACGGAGGACGGTGAGAGGCTGGACGGATGACAGTAGGAGGCCAATCAGAGGACGGTGGAAGGCTAGACGGAGAACGGTGGAAAGCCAAACAGAGGACAGTGGAAGGCTAGATGCATGACTCTGGGAGGCCAAACGGAGGACGGTGGAAGGCTAGGTGGAGGACGGTGGGAGGTTTGATGAATGACGGTAAGAGGCCAAACAGAGGATGGTGGAAGGTTAGATGGAGAACGGTGGGAGGCTAGACTGCTGACGGTGGAAGGCTAGACGGATGAAGGTAGCAGGCCAAGCGGGCGACGGTGTAAGGCTTGGCGGAGGACGGTGGAAGGCTAGACGGATGACGTTAAGAGTCCAAACGGAAGACTGTGGAAGTCTAGGCAGAGAACGGTGGGAGGTTTGATGGATGACGGTAGGAGGCTAAACAAAGGACGGTGGAAGGCTACACGGAGAATGGTGGGAAGCTAGACTGCTAGCGGTGGGAGGCTAGACGTATGACGGTAGGAGGCCAAACGGAGGACGGTGGAAGGCTAGGCTTAGGACGTTGGGACGTTTGATGGATGACGGTAGGAGGACAAACAGAGGACGGTGGGAGGCTAGGCGGAGAATGGTGGGAGTCTAGACTGCTGACGGTGGTAGGCTAGACGGAAGATGGTGGGAGGCCAAACGGAGAATGATGGAAGGCTAGACGGAAGACGGTGGGAAGCCAAACGGAGGACGGTGGAAGGCCAAACAGAGGAAGGCGGAAGGCCAAATGGAGGATGGTAGTAGGCTAGATGGATGACGGTGTGAGGCCAAACTAAGGACGGTGGAAGGCTAGACAGAGATCGGTGGGAGGCTAGATGGATGACAGTGCAAAGCCAAATAGAGGACGGTGGAAGGCTAGATGGATGACGGTGGGAGGCTAGCGGATGACGGTGGGAGGCCAAACGGAGGACGTTGGAAGGCTAAACAGAGAACGGTGGTAGGCTATATGGATGACAGTGGGATGCCAAATGGGGGACGGGGGAAGGCTAAGTGGAGGAGGCTGGGAGACTAGATGGATGATGTAGGGAGTCCAAACAGAGGACAATGGAAGGCTAGACGAAGTATGGTGGGAGGCTAGACGGAGTATGGTGGGAGGCTAGACGGAGGACAGTGGAGGAAAGATGGATGACGGTAGGAGGCCAAACAGAGGATGGTGGAAGGCTATATTGAGGACGGTGGGAGGCTAGAAGGAGGACGGTGGGAGGCTAGACGGATGACAGTCGGTGGCTAGACGGAGGAGAGTGGGAGGAAAGATGGAGGACGGTAGGACGCCAAACAGAGGATGGTAGAAGGCTAGACGGAGGACGGTGGGAGGCTAGACGGATGACGTTGGGAGGCCAAACGGAGGACGGTGGAAGGCTAGACGGAGGACGGTTGGAGATTTCATGGATGACGGTAGGAGGCCAAACAGAGGATGGTGGAAGGCTAGACAGAGAACGGTAGGAGGCTAAACTGCTGACGTTGGGAGAATAGATGAATGACGGTAGGAGGCCAAACGGAGGAGGGTGGAAGGCTAGACAGAGGACGGTGGAAGGCCAAACGGAAGACAGTGGAAGGCTACACGGATGAAGTTGTGAGGCCAAACAGAGGACTGTGGAATGCTTGGCGAAGGACGGTAGGAGGTTTGATGGATGATGGTAGGAAGCCAAACAGAGGACGGTGGAAGGCTAGACGGAGAACGGTGGGACGCTAGACTGCTGACGGTGGGAGGCTAGACGGATGATGGTACGAGGCCAAACGAAGGACACTGGAAGGCTAGACAGAGGACGGTTGAAGGCTAGATGGATAACGTTGGAAGGCCAAACTGAGGATGGTGGAAGGCTAGGCAGAGGACGGTGGGAGGTTTGATGGATAACTGTAGGAGGCCAAACAGAGGACGGTAGAAGGCTAGACTGAGAACACAAGGAGGTTAGACTGCTGACGGTGGAAGGCTAGGCGGAGGATGGTGCGGAGTTTGATGGATGACGGTAGGACGCCAAACAGAGGACGGTGGAAGGCTAGATGGAGCACGGTGGGAGGCTAGACTGCTGACGTTGGGAGGCTAGCCGGATGACGGTAGGAGGCCAATCAGAGGATGGTTTAAGGCTAGACAGAGAACGATGGAAAGCCAAACGGAAGACAGTGGAAGGCTAGACGGATGACTCTGGGAGGCCAAACAAAGGACGGTGGAAGGCCAGATGGAGAATGGTGGGAGGAGAGGCTGCTGACGGTAGGAGGCTAGACGGATGAAGGTGGGAGGCCAAACGGAGAATGGTGGAAGGCTAGACAGAAGAGAGTGGGAAGCCAATTGGAGAACTGTGGAAGGCCAAACAGAGTAAGGTGGAAGGCCAAACGGAGGATGGTAGAAGGCCAGACGGATGACGGAGGTAGGCCTAACTATGGACGGTGGAAGGGTAAACGGAGAGCGTTGGGAGGATAGAAGCAAGACGGTGCGAAGCGAAATGGAGGACGGTGAAGGACAAGACGGATGACGGTGGGAGGCTAGCGGATGACAGTGTGCGATGAAACGGAGGACATCGGAAGGCTAAACAGAGGACGGTGGGAGGCGAAATGGATGACAATTGGATGCCAAATGGGGGACGGTGGAAGGCTACATGGATGACGTTGGGAGGCCAAAAAGGGGACGGTGGAAGGCTAGACTGAGGATTTTGGGATGCTAGACGGAGGACAGTGGAGGAAAGACGTTTGACGGTAGGAGGTCAAACAGAGGATGGTGGAGGGCTAGAATTAAGACGGTGGGAGGCTAAACGGATGACGTTAGGAGGCCAAACAAAGGACGGTGGAAGGTTAGGCGGAGGATGGTGGGGAGTTTGATGGATGAGGTTAGGAGGCCAAACAGATGACGGTGAAAGGCTTGACGGAGAACTCTGGGAGGCTAGACTGCTGACGGTAGGAGGCTAGACGGATGACGGTAGGAGGCCAATCAGAGGACAGTGGAAGGCTAGACGGAGTACGGTGGAAGGCCAAACGGAGGACAGTGGAAGATGGATGACTCCGGGAGGCCAAACGGAGGACGGTGGAAGGCTAGGCGGAGGACGGTGGGAGGTTCGATGGATGACGGTAGGAGGCCAAACAGAGGACGGTGGAAGGCTAGACGGATGACTCTGGGAGGCCAAACAGAGGAAAGTAGTAGTCTAGGCGGAGGACGGTGGGAGGTTCGATGGATGACGGTAGGAGGCCAAAGAGAGGACAGTGGAAGGCTAGATGGAGAACGGTGGGAGGATAGACTGCTGACGGTGGGAGGATAGACGGATGAAGGTGTGAGGCCATACGGAGAATGGTGGAAGGCTAGACGGAAGAGGGTGGGAAGCCAATTAAAGAACGGTGAAAGGCCAAATGGAGTAAGGTGGAAGGCCAAAAGGAGGATGGTAGATGGCCAGACGGATGACGGTAGGAGGCCAAACGGTTGAAGGGTAAACGGAGAGCGGTGGGAGGATAGAAGGATGACGGTGCGAAGCCAAACGGAGGACGATGAAGGACAAGACGGATGACGGTGGGAGGCTAGCGGGTGACGGTAGGAAGTTAGCGGATGACAGTGTGCGACGAAACGGAGGACGTCGGAAGGCTAGACAGAGGACGGTGGGAGGCTAAATGGATGACAGTTTGATGCCAAATGGGGGACGGTGGAAGGCTACACGGATGACGCTGGGAGGCCAAAAAGGGGACGGTGGAAGGCTAGACAGAGGATGGTGGGAGGCTAGACGGAAGACAGTAGAGGAAAGATGTATGACGGTAGGAGGCCAAACAGAGGATGATGGAGGGCTAGACGTAGGACAGTGTGAGGCTAGACGGATGACGTTAGGAGGCCAAACGGAGGACGGTGGAAGGCTAGGCGGAGGATGGTGCGGAGTTTGATGGATGACGGTAGGACGCCAAACAGAGGACGGTGGAAGGCTAGATGGAGCACGGTGGGAGGCTAGACTGCTGACGTTGGGAGGCTAGACGGATGACGGTAGGAGGCCAATCAGAGGATGGTTTAAGGCTAGACAGAGAACGATGGAAAGCCAAACGGAAGACAGTGGAAGGCTAGACTGATGACTCTGGGAGGCCAAACAAAGGACGGTGGAAGGCTAGATAGAGAATGGTGGGAGGAGAGACTGCTGACGGTAGGAGGCTAGACGGATGAAGGTGGGAGGCCAAACGGAGAATGGTGGAAGGCTAGACAGAAGAGGGTGGGAAGCCAATTGGAGAACGGTGGAAGGCCAAACAGAGTAAGGTGGAAGGCCAAACGGAGGATGGTAGAAGGCCAGACGGATGACGGAGGGAGGCCTAACTAAGGACGGTGGAAGGGTAAACGGATAGCGTTGGGAGGATAGAAGCAAGACGGTGCGATGCGAAATGGAGGACGGTGAAGGACAAGACGGATGACGGTGGGAGGCTAGCGGATGACGTTGTGCGATGAAACGGAGGACGTCGGAAGGCTAAACAGAGGACGGTGGGAGGCTAAATGGATGACAATTGGATGCCAAATAGGGGACGGTGGAAGGCTACATGGATGACGTTGGGAGGCCAAAAAGGGGACGGTGGAAGGCTAGACGGAGGATTTTGGGATGCTAGATGGAGGACAGTGGAGGAAAGACGTATGATGGTAGGAGGTCAAACAGAGGATGGTGGAGGGCTAGAATTAAGACGGTGGGAGGCTAAACGGATGACGTTAGGAGGCCAAACAAAGGACGGTGGAAGGTTAGGCGGAGGATGGTGGGGAGTTTGATGGATGACGTTAGGAGGCCAAACAGATGACGGTGAAAGGCTAGACGGAGAACTCTGGGAGGCTAGACTGATTACGGTAGGAGGCTAGACGGATGACGGTAGGAGGCCAATCAGATGACGGTGGAAGGCTAGACGGAGTACGGTGGAAGGCCAAATGGAGGACAGTGGAAGATGGATGACTCCGGGAGGCCAAACGGAGGACGGTGGAAGGCTAGGCGGAGGACGGTGGGAGGTTCGATGGATGACGGTAGGAGGCCAAACAGAGGACGGTGGAAGGCTAGATGGAGAACGGTGGGACGATAGACTGCTGACGGTGGGAGGCTAGACGGATGACAGTAGCAGGTCAAACGGACAACTGTGTAAGGCTAGACGGAGGACGGTGGAAGGCTAGACGGATGATGTAGGGAGGCCAAACGGAAGACGGTGGAAGGCTAGGCGGAGGACGGTTGGGAGTTTGATGGATGACAGTAGGAGGCCAAACAGAGGACGGTTGAAGGCTAGATGGAGAACGGTGGGAAGCTATTCTGCTGACGGTAGGAGGCTAGAAGGATGACGGAGGGAGGCCAATCAGAGGACGGTGGAATACTAGACGGAGAAGGATGGAAGGCCAAACGGAGGACGGTGGAAGGCTAGACGAATGACTTTGGGAGGCCAAACGCAGGACGTTGTAACGCTAAACATAGGACGGTGGGAGGCTAAATGGATGACAGTGGTATGCCGAATGGGGGACGGTGGAAGCCTTGATGGATGACGGTGGGAGGCCAAACAGAGGATGGTGGAAGGCTAGACGGAGGATGGTGGGAGGCTAGACGGAGGACTGTGGAGGAAAGACGGATGATGGTAGGAGGAAAAAGAGAAGATAGTGGAAGGCTAGATGGTGGTAGGATAGATGGAGGACAATAGGAGGCTACACGGATGACGGTGTCGGGCTAGACGGAGAACAGTGGAAGGAAAGACGGATGGCGGTAGGAGGCCAAACAGAGGATGATAGAAAGCTAGACGGAGGACGGTGAGAGGCTGGACGGATGACAGTAGGAGGCCAATCAGAGGACGGTGGAAGGCTAGACGGAGAACGGTGGAAAGCCAAACAGAGGACAGTGGAAGGCTAGATGCATGACTCTGGGAGGCCAAACGGAGGACGGTGGAAGGCTAGGTGGAGGACGGTGGGAGGTTTGATGAATGACGGTAAGAGGCCAAACAGAGGATGGTGGAAGGTTAGATGGAGAACGGTGGGAGGCTAGACTGCTGACGGTGGAAGGCTAGACGGATGAAGGTAGCAGGCCAAGCGGGCGACGGTGTAAGGCTTGGCGGAGGACGGTGGAAGGCTAGACGGATGACGTTAAGAGTCCAAACGGAAGACTGTGGAAGTCTAGGCAGAGAACGGTGGGAGGTTTGATGGATGACGGTAGGAGGCTAAACAAAGGACGGTGGAAGGCTACACGGAGAATGGTGGGAAGCTAGACTGCTAGCGGTGGGAGGCTAGACGTATGACGGTAGGAGGCCAAACGGAGGACGGTGGAAGGCTAGGCTTAGGACGTTGGGACGTTTGATGGATGACGGTAGGAGGACAAACAGAGGACGGTGGGAGGCTAGGCGGAGAATGGTGGGAGTCTAGACTGCTGACGGTGGTAGGCTAGACGGAAGATGGTGGGAGGCCAAACGGAGAATGATGGAAGGCTAGACGGAAGACGGTGGGAAGCCAAACGGAGGACGGTGGAAGGCCAAACAGAGGAAGGCGGAAGGCCAAATGGAGGATGGTAGTAGGCTAGATGGATGACGGTGTGAGGCCAAACTAAGGACGGTGGAAGGCTAGACAGAGATCGGTGGGAGGCTAGATGGATGACAGTGCAAAGCCAAATAGAGGACGGTGGAAGGCTAGATGGATGACGGTGGGAGGCTAGCGGATGACGGTGGGAGGCCAAACGGAGGACGTTGGAAGGCTAAACAGAGAACGGTGGTAGGCTATATGGATGACAGTGGGATGCCAAATGGGGGACGGGGGAAGGCTAAGTGGAGGAGGCTGGGAGACTAGATGGATGATGTAGGGAGTCCAAACAGAGGACAATGGAAGGCTAGACGAAGTATGGTGGGAGGCTAGACGGAGTATGGTGGGAGGCTAGACGGAGGACAGTGGAGGAAAGATGGATGACGGTAGGAGGCCAAACAGAGGATGGTGGAAGGCTATATTGAGGACGGTGGGAGGCTAGAAGGAGGACGGTGGGAGGCTAGACGGATGACAGTCGGTGGCTAGACGGAGGAGAGTGGGAGGAAAGATGGAGGACGGTAGGACGCCAAACAGAGGATGGTAGAAGGCTAGACGGAGGACGGTGGGAGGCTAGACGGATGACGTTGGGAGGCCAAACGGAGGACGGTGGAAGGCTAGACGGAGGACGGTTGGAGATTTCATGGATGACGGTAGGAGGCCAAACAGAGGATGGTGGAAGGCTAGACAGAGAACGGTAGGAGGCTAAACTGCTGACGTTGGGAGAATAGATGAATGACGGTAGGAGGCCAAACGGAGGAGGGTGGAAGGCTAGACAGAGGACGGTGGAAGGCCAAACGGAAGACAGTGGAAGGCTACACGGATGAAGTTGTGAGGCCAAACAGAGGACTGTGGAATGCTTGGCGAAGGACGGTAGGAGGTTTGATGGATGATGGTAGGAAGCCAAACAGAGGACGGTGGAAGGCTAGACGGAGAACGGTGGGACGCTAGACTGCTGACGGTGGGAGGCTAGACGGATGATGGTACGAGGCCAAACGAAGGACACTGGAAGGCTAGACAGAGGACGGTTGAAGGCTAGATGGATAACGTTGGAAGGCCAAACTGAGGATGGTGGAAGGCTAGGCAGAGGACGGTGGGAGGTTTGATGGATAACTGTAGGAGGCCAAACAGAGGACGGTAGAAGGCTAGACTGAGAACACAAGGAGGTTAGACTGCTGACGGTGGTAGGCTAGACGGAAGACGGCAGGAGGCCAAACGGAGGATGGTGGAAGGCTAGACGGAGGATGGTGGAAGGCCAAACGCAGGACGGTGGAAGGCTAAACGGATGACGTTTGGAGGCTAAATGGAGAACGGTGGAAGGCTAGGCGGAGGACGGTGGGAGGTTTGATGGATGACGGTGGGACGCCAAACAGAGGACGGTTTGAGGCTAGACAGAGAACGGTAGAAGGCTAGACTGAGAACACAAGGAGGTTAGACTGCTGACGGTGGTAGGCTAGACGGAAGACGGTAGGAGGCCAAACGGAGGATGGTGGAAGGCTAGACGGAGGATGGTGGAAGGCCAAACGCAGGACGGTGGAAGGCTAGACGGATGACGGTAGGAGCCCAAAC
>NC_090733.1:86283430-86285930 GCF_036898095.1 Palaemon carinicauda | reverse complement strand
ATATTCGACGAAAAACGGAAACGACTAAGTTCAGCCTAACATCTTCAAGATGCTCCGAACAAAAGCATCGTGATTGGCTGACATCTTATCACAGACGATTCATGTAAAAATAGTAATCATATCAATAACACAGATTATAGGTAAATATGCAGCCTACCTTTCGCCAACACAGAAGAGCAATAACGATGTTTACTTTCGAGTGAAGCCTAGACCATTTGAGTGGTGGCCAATTACGATGCTTGTGGGTGGAGCATAGAAAAGATTTTAGGCTGGACAAAGTTGCAACCCAAGAAATGGGAGGGTAACTTCAGGGAATTTTACTTTTGTTTAACGGTATGATACTTATTTCATAAAGGTACAGTATAAACATTATGATATATATGCAAATGTATGTTTCAAATACATTCAGATCTTCCCTGACAGTTAGCAAAACTAGGTATGCAGTTAATTCTAATAGTCATGCCTTCTCCATCATGAGGCTCAATACTACAGAGTTTCCTAGAAGTTTTATTTCAGCTATAACCAATATGATATTATTAATCAGGTACTTCAATTAGTGGAACTAAAAAAGTTCAAACTTGCAGCAAATGTTTTTATGTTAACATATGTCTCATTATAGTTGATGTATGAAATATCTGTTTTAATGATGTCACTATTCTTAAAATATTTATTTAAATTGTTTATTCCCTTTCGTATAGTTTATTTATTTCCTTATTTCCTTTCATTACTGGGCTATTTATCCCCATTGGAGCGATTGAGCTTATAGCATCCTGCTCCTACTCCTACTCCTACTACTACTACTACTACTACTACTACTACTACTACTATTCAAAATAAAATTGAATAACCTGATTAAAGATTTGCTATGAAGAGAAAAAATACGTGAAATTATCAGAGTAGGAAATTTGAGAATACTATTCTTAATATACATTTTGTAATCTTTATTGATTCTCTGGACATCCTATCTATACGGCATACGTGTGTGTACTTTCATTTGTGTATGAATGTACCTTTGTATATAAAATGGAAATATATGTATATATATATATATATATATATATATATATGTATATATATATATATGTATATATATATATACATATTATATATATATATATATATATATATATATATATATATATATATATATATATATATATATATATATATATACACAGTATACATACATGAATACACACACACACACACATATATATATGTATATATATATATATATATATATATATATATATATATATATATATATATACATATATATATATATATATATATATATATATATATATATATATATATATATATATATATATATATATATATATATATGTATATTATATATATATATATATATATATATATATATATAGATAGATAGATAAATATATATATATATATATATATATATATATATATATATATATATATATATATATATATATATATATATATATATATATATTAAAAGTAAACCACCAATTCATATGTGCATGCAAATTCATTTACTCAAATCCTGTGTTTATTGAAGTACTTAAGAATGAAATGCATTTATGGAACTATTTATAGAGAGAGAGAGAGAGAGAGAGAGAGAGAGAGAGAGAGAGAGAGAGAGAGAGAGAGAGAGAGAGAGAGAGAGAGAGAGAGAGAGAGAGAGAGAGAATCGTCTTTCCAAAAAGTTTGCGAGGT
This sequence comes from Palaemon carinicauda, assembly GCF_036898095.1. Classification (NCBI taxonomy): domain Eukaryota; kingdom Metazoa; phylum Arthropoda; class Malacostraca; order Decapoda; family Palaemonidae; genus Palaemon; species Palaemon carinicauda. The sequence continues at coordinate 86,284,226 of NC_090733.1, read as the reverse complement.
TCATTTTTGTTAATGGATTTTCTCAATGTGATTGCTGAATCCATTACCGCTTTTGAATGGAGAGATTCTAATGATATTTCAGAAATGTGTGTTCAAGTCTTTGAATTTTTGCCCGACTCTCAATATTTCTTCAAATATGTATTGTCGAGAAACGCAGCTTAATGGAATTTAGTCTAAAGAAAAGTTAAGCTTCGGATATGAGAGCCGTCATCGAGAGATTTTCTGTTTTATTTACGTACCCCATAAAAATTAAATGATGAACACTTCACGTTCTTGAATGTATTGATCAAATTGAAGCCCATCAGTAATGAAAATGTGATTATAAAGTCTGATAGTTATTTTCTACAAACTCTTTTAAAGCTTCATGTTTTTCAGATCACCAATGGATTGTAACACTTCGGATGATCACTAATGCAATACCTCCATATTGAAGACATTTTATTCAGAAGTTTCTTTCTTTAATGCTAGTCTAATTTATTTTTATCTTTTTATCATATATATATATATATATATATATATATATATATATATATATATATATATATATATATATATACAGTATATATATATATATATATATATATATATATATATATATACATATACATATATATACATACATATATATATATATATATATATATATATATATATATATATATATATATATATTATATATATATATATATATATATATATATATATATATATATATATATATATATATATATATATTATTCCAATAAATATGACAAGATTAAGAGTAACACGAAATATCATGGTGTTATTTCATATG
>NC_090733.1:86268430-86273430 GCF_036898095.1 Palaemon carinicauda | reverse complement strand
TAGTCAGAGCGACATTGCTGGTTGTTTTGCTTTAATAAATTTTAGCTATTTAGCATTACATAGGATTTCCTTTCGTGCTTAGTATTATTTGGCGAAGTATTCACCATTCTGGCCTACGCTAGGCCATGTAGCCTAGTCGTTTGGTCCTAGTACTTCATGCATGATTATGGTTTTTCCGAGTGTAATTAACCCTGGATAGGTACGGTGGGTCGTACGCGACCCCGAGCGTCAAAAAAAAAGAGGTTTTTCTCACGTGACTCACCCCCGTGACTGAATTTGTGGGTGATCGACCTGCAGGAGGTGTCTCCCCTACACGCTCTAGTAGTGTCCAGATGTGCATTGCTGTAGCTGTACTCCTTCCCCGATTTCTGAGACGCGTCGGGGTCGAGCGCGACCGAGTTTACCCTTCTAAGGTAATTTGCATAATTATCAAAGTTATTACGTATTATGAAATTGTCGTAGAATGGTGCAACTTGTATAGTTATCAGTTGTGGAAAGTCTTGGTGGATTGTTTGGCTACCATGTGCATGATTTTTTTTTTAGTTAAAATGTCGTTCATCACCACGAGAACCATTTTACCGCGAGTGCCCCTTTTTCATTTTTTTTCATTTTTTTGCCAAGTCTTTTTTCCGTAAGATATTGCCAAATAGTGTCGTAAAACTTTTGCTTGTTTAGTGTTGGAAAGTGTGTCTAGATGATCTGGCTACCCATGCGTGACTTTGTTTTTGTCAGATACGACGTAGTTATTGGTATATTGGGTATTTAACTGCGGTTGCCAATTTCTGTTTTTTTTTCAATATTTGTAAAAAAATTTACGTAGTAAGGAATTGCCGTATATTATTCATTTTTTTTTTTTTCATGTTTATGTGTTAGAAAGTGTGCCTTGATGGTTGGGCTAACACGTGCATGTCTTTTTTTTTTATCTGAGATGCCGTATATTAGAATGTTGGGCATTTTACCGCGAGTGCCCCTTTTTCATTTTTTTTCATTTTTTTGCCAAGTCATTTTTCCGTAAGATATTGCCAAATAGTGTCGTAAAACTTTTGCTTTTTTAGTGTTGGAAAGTGTGTCTAGATGATGTGGCTACCCATGCGTGACTTTGTTTTTGTCAGATACGACGTAGTTATTGGTATATTGGGTATTTAACTGCGGTTGCCAATTTCTGTTTTTTTTCAATATTTGTAAAAATTTACTACGTAGTAAGGAATTGTCATATATTATTGATTTTTTTTCATGTTTATGTGTTAGAAAGTGTGCCTTGATGGTTGGGCTAACACGTGCATGTCTTTTTTTTTATCTGAGATGCCGTATATTAGAATGTTGGGCATTTTTCCGCGAGTGCCCCTTTTTATTTGTTTTGCATTTTTTTGCTTAGTCATGTTACCGTAAGGAATTGGCAAGTAGTGTCGCAAAACTTATATTTTTATAGTGTTGGAAAGTGTTTCTAGATGATCTGGCTACCCATGCCTATTTTTTTTTTAGCCAGATATGGCGTATATATAAGTATGTGTTCGATTTTCCTGTGATTGCCATTTTTTCGTTTTTCCCATTTCTTTCAAAATTACTACGTACTAAGGAACTATCACAGAGTAATGATTCATTTGAATGTTTATTTGTCGGAAAATGTGCCTTGATGGTTTGCCTAGCACGTGGCTGAAATTTTTTTTTTTCTGAAATGCCGTATATTAGAATGGCCATTTTTCCGCGAGTGCCCCTTTTTATTTGTTTTGCATTTTTTTGCTTAGTCATGTTACCGTAAGGAATTGGCAAGTAGTGTCGCAAAACTTATAATTTTATAGTGTTGGAAAGTGTTTCTAGATGATCTGGCTACCCATGCCTATCTTTTTTTTTAGCCAGATATGGCGTATATATAGGTATGTGTTCGATTTTCCTGTGATTGCCATTGTTTCATTTTTTCCCATTTCTTTCAAAATTACTACGTACTAAGGAACTATCACAGAGTAATGATTCATTTAAATGTTTATTTGTCGGAAAATTTGCCTTGATGGTTTGCCTAGCACGTGGCTGATTTTTTTTTTTTTCTGAAATGCCGTATATTAGAATGTTAGCCATTTTTCCGCGAGTGCCCCTTTTTATTTGTTTTGCATTTTTTTGCTTAGTCATGTTACCGTAAGGAATTGGCAAGTAGTGTCGCAAAAGTTTTATTTTTATAGTGTTGGAAAGTGTTTCTAGATGATCTGGCTACCCATGCCTATCTTTTTTTTAGCCAGATATGGCGTATATATAGGTATGTGTTCGATTTTCCGGTGATTGCCATTTTTTCGTTTTTTCCCATTTCTTTCAAAATTACTACGTACTAAGGAAATATCACAGAGTAATGATTCCTCTAGATGTTTATTTGTCGGAAAATTTTGTTTACTTCTTTTTTGATTGAATATCATCAAATTTTTTTAGCTAAAATATTATATTGTTTCACATTTTTTTTTTTTTTTTCGATTTTATTTCCCTTCAAAAAAAATTTTCTGGGTCAGAATTTTAATTTTATAGTCGTAAAATAATCGACAATTATCCAGCAACCCACCATACAATTTTTATGCATATCCAATAGTAATTAGATTAGTAAATAACACCTTGAAATTGACATACCCTTCCTACATTTCAAGTGGCAGATTAGGGAGTCTGAGTCAGTGTGGTTGGCGGCCATTTTATGGACATATCCGAAGCGTAAGTTGCCCTATCTATATATATTCTTGTTCCCTATAGAATTTGTGATATTTTGGTATATTTTTACCTGCATAAATATCATATTATATATTAAATATATGTATTTTTTTACGAAATTTCTAAGTACTCAAAAAATTACCTTTAGATATGGCCCCTGATATAAATGTAATTTACAAAATAATGAAGATTTTTTTACATATTTCTATTTTAGGATAACATATGTTTATTCCCTAAAAAAATTAGCCACTTCCTATTTCATTTGGGTACCCCAAAAAATTCATGAAATTTGGACAAATTTTTTTGGCCAAAAAAAGTTACCCTTTTTTTCTCATTTCAGATCTTCACCTCCATGGGTCTGACTTCATCCAAAATACATCAAGATGTGTCCTAAACATTCAAGAATCAATTCCTAAAAGGATTTGTGTATATATGTATAAACTTATTTTTTATGAATTTTTATGTCAGGTCTTTTTTTTTCTACTTAATTTTTTAAAATATTTATAATAAATAGTTTTTCTGCAGATGAGTAGTATTTATCTTTACAGTTGTTTTAAGCATTCATTGAAGTTTTTTTTGGCAAAAGAAAAAAAGAGGTTACTGCAAAAACTAATTTTTCAAGAATTTTTTTTGGCGTCGGGGTCGTTCGCGTCCGAGTATACCCTTAAAGGGGTGTCCGAGGAACGTACCTATCCAGGGTTAAAATTTTATTGGTGCCTAGGCTAGTTGCTTATGGAGCCTTAGTATACTTTATCATACTCCCCGGTTGCTTTCTTTTCTTCGGAGAAGGTATGCAATCCCTTTCCCTCTGTTTAAGCCTTGGGCTTATCCCTAAGTGGTTTTTTCCGAATTTATTTTAGATAAAACTATACTAGGGTGTTACTGTACCTTCCTGTTCCTGTAGTTATGGTTCAAGAGGGACAGAACAACAGAGTTTTTAGTCTGAGTCTGTGTTGTTTGGCTTGGGGCTGAGTCCCCCTCGCTGACCTAACACATACAAAGGGAGCTTAGCTCCCTTAGGTCACTACCGAAGGTTTCTGTGGATATGATTCCTTCTTTTGTGATCTACCAGACTAGTCCTGTTGCTGTTCTCGGGGGAGGATAAGTTCTTCCCTTGGGAGTAGCAACGCCTTCCTTGCTTTGGTGCTCTGGAAGCTGGCAAGTATTGCTGGCCTTTCCCTTTAGATCTCCATTAGGCTAAGATAAGTTTCTTGGCTGCAGGTGATCTGTCACTAAAGCAAGGTTGGCAGGACCCTCTTGTCCCTTCCCCCTCTTTCTTCGTAATGGCCGAGCCATTACTGTACTGTACGTCGTTCTACATCTGGACCTAGTATAGGTTAGGATGTGGAATTGACTCAACCCCTTGCCGGCCGGCAGAGCTGGCCGGCAGGGGTCTTCCTGTACTGTACGTCGTTCTACTTCTGGACCTAGTATAGGTTAGGATGTGGAATTGACTCAGCCCCTTGCCGGCCGGCAGAGCTGCTGGCCGGCAAGGGTCTTATGTTTTCGAGTGCTGCCCGGACCTCTCTTGGTCCCTCATCCATGCCTGCCGGCAGAGCCGGACGGCATTGGTCAAGGAAGCCTGAATTAGTTTCTCCCCTTCCTTATATGCACTCTTTCGGTTGCCGGGCTTGGAGGTTGTGTACACTCTTATCCCGGCATCCATTCTATTTTTCTTCTAGTGCTGTACCTGTCCCGGCTGCCGGCCTATGAGGCCGGCAGCCGGGCAGGTGTAGTCCTCTGGTTCTTTTGCTGCCGGCTGGCATCGGTCTTGTACCTTTGCCGGCCGGCTTATGTCAGCCCTTGTCTGCCGGTCACCAAGAGTGTGGCCGGCAGCTGGGTACTACCTTATGTAGTTGCTGGCCGGCAGCCATTGCCGGCCAACACTGGCTGTTACCGGCCGGCAGTTGCTGCCGACCGGCACAGGCATTTGAACCAGAGTGCTGCCGCCCTATAGCTGTTAAGTAGTATACTTTAAAGCTAGTTGTGGTGTGTGCCGGCCGGCAAAGGCAGGCCGGCACACATCCCCCAATACTGTACTAGTATTCTTCTGTATAGCATATACAGTAAGAAGAAAACTATAGTAAGGGTTTTGGTACAGCACTGTGTCTTCTAACACTATTGTTTTTTCTTGCACATCCCTTTGCTGTTGCCCTCAGATAGGAAGCTGAGTTCTTCCTTGTCTATTATTCAGGATTTTAAAATCATTGCTTAGGTGTGAGCTCCACCTGTTTCCTCTGGAAACCTTGCATTGGTTACTCTAGAAGAGATAAACCATTTTGATTTTATTATCTGGAAGGCTGCAACAATGGGTTGTG
>NC_090733.1:86254084-86256584 GCF_036898095.1 Palaemon carinicauda | reverse complement strand
GTAGAAGAATATCTACGAAGTGTAGCATACAACATTTCATTTTGATTGATTAAATTTCAATCTTTATTTTTTTAACTATTCTTACCTATTTTGATTGCAACATACAATAAAATTATAACCTTTGTATTTTTTTCATTCCTTCGTTTACAATAAATTTTTAACCTTAGTGTTGGTCAACCCAAAGGGATATATTTTTCCTTTAAATTCATGAAAATTTTTCCCATCAATTTTCTCGACAAAATAGATATAATTTTTCGAGAAATATGGGATTCGAGAAAATGATAGTTCGAGAAATTATTTTTCGAGCAATTGGGTTCGAGAATTTGACTTTCGAGAAATTGCATTCGAGAAATTTACCTAAAACCATATATATATATATATATATATATATATAGATATATATATATATATATATATATATATATATATATATATATATATATATATATATATATATATATATATATATATGTTCTTACTCGTGTATTTCATTTTGGTATTTACGAGATGTATAGTTTGAGTAATGTATTTAAATTACGTAAGACTTCTGTCTTTCATTTAATGTATTTTCATTCAATTCAGTATATGTAAATTTATGTTATTCTTAAGAATTAACTTTTTATTTCAAGTAGTTATGTTACTAAAATATATGCGTTACGACTTGAGATTTATATAAACTCCCGAGCTCCAAGCTCATCTGATTATTTTTTACATAAATCTGTTATCCTTGAAAAAAACCTGAGTTTCTGAAAATATTACGCAACTCCCAGATTGCAATGTATATGAATACTAAATATCAAAACTTCTCTTACGTTACTCCAAAAAAAAACGAGGTAATTAGTTGTGTGAATTAATCAAAAACTAACCTCCTACTTTGGTTCTTAGTCAGGGAATACGAGCAAAGCACTGAAAAAATATTGGTGATTGAAATAATACACTTTACAAAATTAAATATATTCCATAAAATTCACAGCAATTCATAAGAATGAACAACAACAAAAATAAATCACTCTAAATATTAAATCTGAACTAAACCTTAGACTAAGACAAAAGAAAGGCACTTTGAAAAATTTATACACTCACTTGTTTCACTGTAAATTAATTTATACAAATATTTAATTTTGATAATTAATGAAAAGAGTAAACACTTTACCATTTTAATGAACATACAATAATGAAATTTACAAATATGTAACTGTTACACTTACATCTTTTGGTTCACACAAGGTTACAGAATGGTTGGGCAAAAAATTTAATGCACTTTAATGGTTTAATTTTCTTCGCGTTCAAGGTTTGTTTTAAGAATTCGAGATTTCCTGCAACAAACCTCGGCAAAAAAGAGGAGGTTGATATTAAAGATACACATCGCCCAACTTGAAGTTTGTCTCTTTTGAGATTTTTCATTTCAAGACGATTGTTTTTGTGCGTCGAAATAATCCGATTATGAATTCTGCCACCAAAGTATGACAACTATTGGGGTTAATGACACCTAATTTGATTAAAATCTCGGTCCGCTTTTAACTGCACAGTTTTTCAGTCTCATCACACGTCATAATCTCGCAAGTTATGAATATGCAAATTCATGTATATGAATTTCATATTTCAAAAATCGTTAAAAATCTAAGCATTTTTAGTAAGGATTACAACTAATTCGCCTTATGGGTGTGAAAAAATCCTATACTTACAACCTATCATTATTTTTTCAACAAAGATTACCACGGAATAATCCATCTTCTGATTTTACTCTTGGTAAAATTCAAAGAAATGGACTTCATCATGCTAACGTATATATATATATATATATATATATATATATATATATATATATATATATATATATATATATATATATATATATATATATATATAAATACATACATACATACATACATACATACATACACACACACACACACACACATATATATATATATATATATATATATATATATATATATATATATATATATATATATATATATATGTATATAAAATGATATGTCTAAATGTACAAATTTTGCTAGATGTGTTGGAGTATTGCAGGAGAAAGCAAGCTTTAAATAGATTTCATTTGCTTTAAGAAATTCCGAAATTAATATCTAAATAGACTATTTCACTAACTTAAGGCCCTCTCCACCCCAGCAAGAACTCTCTTGATCTTATAGTATCGTAATAAGAGAGTGTTTGAGACCCTTTTTGGTCATGTCTAATTAAATGCTTTGTATCCTAGTTAATTTTTCCATAATTGTCCACAAGATATACGGAAAACACAACAGTTTATGTATCCTTCCTGGAATTCTCATGTTAAATTTCACAGACAGACCGAGGCCAAAAAGCAAAACATACATTTTAATGAGATACCTGAACTCTTACATATTCATACTTGGTGGTTCATTTAATAGTCGGTCATACACGCAGGTAAGAAAAACATTTTAAAAGTCCCACATTAAATAAAACTGTTTTACTGTTGCGCTTTTGTGTGCTAGAAACCCGCAGAAGT
>NC_090733.1:86234084-86249084 GCF_036898095.1 Palaemon carinicauda | reverse complement strand
TGTTCATTTGAATATCACCTAAGTTTCTGACGCTGTTTCTCTTACCCACCACCATGAATTCAGTTTTCTTCTCATCTAATTTTAGTTGTTTGAATGTCATCCATTCCCTAACACTATCAAGGATTCAGTTTTGAGTTTCAGTATTGTCATGTATATCATTTATGGAGAAGTAAAATTGTGTATCATCTGCAAATAGTTTGAACTTCATGCCATGCCTTTGTAGCCTTTTCGATAGACCATTAGTATAGATGCAGAATAAGATTGGTCCAAGTACACTCCCCTGGGGCACCTCTCTGTTTAAGGGTTCATATGATGAATAAGAGTTTCCAATTTCTACACAGTAATTTCTACCAACTAAGTAGTCTTTTAGGTATTCGAAGGCTTGATCTTCAACGCCGAAGGACCGTAGATCATTTAGTAGCAGTTCATGCCCAACTGTATCAAAAGCAGCACTGAGATCAAGCAGTATTAAGATACCACATTTATTTTCATCCATCATTTCTAGCATATCATTTACAACATAGAAGGTGGGTGTCTCCGTAGAGTATAGTTTTCTGTAAGCAGATTGGTTGTCAGGCAAAGCTTCTATTACTTCTGAGTGGCTGACTAGTTGCTCAAGAATTACATATTCAAGCACTTTGAGACAATGGATAGGTTTGAAATAGGTCTATATGAGCTTAATTCCAGGTAGTCCAGTGCATTTTTCAAAACTGGTGTGACTATAGCCATTTTCTCAGATTTGGAAGACTTACATTCATCAATGCTTGCATTTGCTATTCTCATTATTATTTCGGGTAGACTAGAAAAGTCACTCTCTCCAATTACTTCAGATATTGGCATAGGATCGATCGCGCAGTTTGTTTTCTTTGCTCTCTTGATAATGCTAGTGATGTCATCTTGTGTTATGCTGTTAAATCTTATCAATTTTGTCTGAGTGCCTGGTGTATCATTAATCTAATGTTGAGTATTTACAAATGACCCGGTTTTATTTTGAATTTTGTTTTTAAAGAACACTAGAAAATTATTTGCTAGTTCCTGGTTACTGTATCCATCAGGTAGCTTCTTTTCTTTTACATTTCCCATAATACCATTCAGGAAACGATATAACTTATATATGTCTGTTGCTGCTTCGAGGATCTTTCTCTTATAGTATTCACTTTTTTTCCTCCTTAGTAGGTAGTTATATTGACACGCAGCAGTTTTGTATTCTTCCCAAGTACTTTCAGTTTTTAACCTATTTCACTTTCTTTCTTTAGGTTTTTTTTTTCCCTCTTTTTACCAAAAGTCTCTCCATCAAACCAAGGAGACTGGTATTTTATGGTTATAGTCTTTTCCATCGGTGGGCACATGGTATCATATTCACTTTTGCTCACTTTATTATAACTGGTCATAACACAGTTAGCACACTTAGCTCTTAACAGACGGTGGCCATCATGATCACAGGGAATTTGGATAGCATCATTTATTTTCTTTGTAACTTCTTCAAAAAATACGGTAGGAGAAAAATTGATTTGTGTCTAAAGTTTTTTTTTTTTTTACTAATGCATGTTTCTGTAGAGGTAGACTAAACGTAATAAGTTTGTGTACTGAGGAGATAGTACATTTCTCTTCGACTTTTATATCAGATACAATATTATCCATGCCATCGCTTAGAACTAAATCTAACGTATGCCCAGTTAAAGTAGTTGTAGAGTCATCATTATTCACTAGTCGATATGACTCTAGTAACTCACTAAATGCCAAAGCGTCCTTTGACTGGCCAGACAGTACTATATTGGATCCTTCTCTCTGGTTATGATTCACTTTCCCTTTACCTTCACATACACCGAATAGTCTGGCCAATTCTTTATAGATTCCCCTCTGTCCTTATATACCTGACAACACTGAGATTACCAAACAATTCCTCTTCACCCAAGAGGTTAGTTACCTCACTGTAATTGTTCATTGGCTACTTACCTCTAAGTAAAGGTAGAAAAGACTTTTTAGTGGTAAGCACCTCTTCTGGGAGAAGGACACTACTAAATCTGTACCATGGTCTTCCACTATCTTGGGTTAGAGTTCTCTTGCTTAAGGGCACACTCCGGCACGCTATTATGCCTAATTTCTCTTCCTCTCATTTCGTTAAAGTTTTTATAGTTTATGTAGGAAAACAGTTACTTTAATGTTGTTACTGTTCTAAAAAATATTATATTTTTCCTGGTTTCCTTTCTTCACTTGGCTATTTTCCCTGTTGGGACCCCTGGTCTTTTAGCATCCTGCTTTTCCAACTAGGCTTGTTGCTTAGTAATAATAATAATAATAATAATAATAATAATAATAATAATAATAATAATAATAATAATGTAGGAGACGATATTATTTTCTTAAAATATCCTCCAGAACCCTTACTATTTATAATTTTCCAAATTAGATATTTTTTTCTTCATGGAAGTTCTGGTTTTAGTTCATTTTGATGTATGCAATGGACTCTTCTTCATTTTCTTCTCCTTCTAAAGAGTCGAAGTCTGAAAGAGAAACGACAACATTCCGCCGAAAGGGGTGGGGGTGGAACACTGATTATCCAGTGGGAACCACAACCCTGTGGAATACTTCTTTTGGAAAGGTCCTTGCCAGGAATTCCCTGACTGGAATTCAAGTTCCGCTCAAGCTTCATAGTCTCTTGTTGTGTCTGCAACCTCACCGTTCTTGTAAGCTGAGGAATAGGAGGATTAGGGGGACCCTATAGGTCTACCTGCTGAGTTAACAGCAGTCATTGTTTGGTCCTCCCTGGTTATAGCTTGGGTGGGGAGGGAGCTTGGGTATTGATCAAAGGTATGTAAGGGCGTTGTCCAACTAACCAGTGCAATGACACTGTCCCTTGTCTCTGCCATTCATGAGCAGCCTTTAAACATTTAAACAGGAGCTTTTCAATACTAAACAAATTTGTAAGGATGTTCTTTAACTCTAGATATCCTAACAGTTTTCACTCTATAAAAAACCTTCAATTAACTGCTTCACGCTAAATTTCTTAGCAAATACTTTTAAAAAATTATCAAACTTAGACCATTCAAAAAATCATCATAAAATTTCGTGTTACTATTAGTATGTATGATACAAAATAAGAAAATAAATTAGACTAGTACTAAAGAAAGAAACTTCTTCAATATGAAAATATTGCATTAGTGGTCATCCGAAGTCTCACAGTCAATTGGTGATCTAAAAAACATGAAGCTTCAAAAGGGTTGGTAGAAAATATCTATCAGATTTTATAATCACATTTTCATTACAGTTGAGGTTCAATTTAATCAATATATTAAAGAACTTGAAGTATCTATTATCAAATTTCTATGGGATACGTAAATAAGAAAGAAAATCTCTTGATGACGGCTCTCATATCCGAAGCTTAACTTTCCTTTCGACTAAATTCCATTAAGTTGCGTTTCTTGAAGAGACAGACATTTAAAGGAATATTGAGAGTCGGGCAAAAATTCAATGGGTTGAATAGACATTTCTGAAATATCATTGGAATCTCTCTCCTTTCAAAAGCGGTAATGGATTTAGCAATCACATTGAGAAAATCCATTAACAAAAATAAACCTCGCAAAGTTTTTGGAAAGACGATTGATTTCTCTCTCTCTCTCTCTCTCTCTCTCTCTCTCTCTCTCTCTCTCTCTCTCTCTCTCTCTCTCTCTCTCTCTCTCTCTCTCTCTCTCTCTAAATAGTTCCATAAATGCATTCTATTCATAAGTATTTCAATATACACATGATATGAGTAAATGAATTTACATGCACATATGAATTGGTGGCTTACTTTTAATATATATATATATATATATATATATATATATATATATATATATATATATATATATATATATATATATATACGTGTGTGTGCGTGTATATATATATATATATATATATATATATATATATATATATATATATATATATATATACGTGTGTGTGTGCGTGTATATATATATATATATATATATATATATATATATATATATATATATATATATATATATATATATATATATATATATATATATATATATATATATATATATATATATATATATATATATATATATGTAAGTGTGTATATATGAATATATATATATATATATATATATATATATATATATATATATATATATATATATATATATATATATATATATATATATACATATATATGTATGTGTGTATATATGAATATATATATATATATATATATATATATATATATATATATATATATATATATATATATATATATATATATATATATATATATATATATATATATATATATATATATATATATATATATATATATATATATATATATATATATATGTGTGTGTATATATATATATATATATATATATATATATATATATATATATATATATATATATATATATATATATATGTGTGTGTGTATATATATACAGTATATATATATATATATATATATATATATATATATATATATATATATATTATATATATAAATATATATATATAGATAAATAATTATATATATATATAGATATATATATAATATATATAGACATATATAATATATATATATATATATATATATATATATATATATATATATATATATATACACACACATATATATATATATATATATATATACATATATATATATATATATATATATATATATATATATATATATATATATATATATATATATATATATATATATATATATATATATATATGTTTAATTTTATATACAAAGGTACATACGTACACAAATGAAAGTACACACACGTATTCCGTATATATAGGATGTCTAGAGAATCATTAAATATTAAAAAATTTATATTATTAGCGTTCTTAAATTTCCTCTTGTAATAATTTCACGTCATTTTGCCCTTTATGGCAGAACTTTAATCAGGTTATTCAATTTTATTTGAATAGTAGTAGTAGTAGTAGTAGTAGTAGTAGTAGTAGTAGTAGTAGTAGTAGTAGTAGTAGTAGTAGTAGTATGGTTATTATCTAATGCTAACGAATATACACCCATTTGGAGTAAGGTTACGTTCTGACCAGATGGCAGCACATGCTCCTGTTGGAAAATGAAGAACTCAGAGAAATAAACCTAATGTGAGTTTAGGCTACTGTGCATAATGCAAAGAGAGAAACTGACATTCGGTAATTTTGTGTATAAATTAAATACATGCATATAATAGGTTATCCAAGCTTATACACATGTATGTGTATATGTATGTATATATTCAAAATCAGTTTCCTTTAAATAAGCGCTCTCGTGAAAACATTCACAGACACTTGTCTTTCAAAATTTACAAAATACTGAAACTTATTCCTTTGCAAAGTAGATTCATTAAAAGAGCTCCACTTCCTTGTATAACATCTAATCGACACTTATTATTTTCTGCCACTTTCCTTCCTCTCAGTACTTTCAAAATAAATTATATAGAAATTGTAGTAATCCTGTTCCTTTGATTTCTAGGATTGATCTAAGTCTCGATTAGTAATTTTATCAATGTATCCTTCTAAACATCTTAACTTAGAATTTATTTAATGATTTCTTTTAGTCAATCTAACTTTTATTTTATTTTCTTTAATTTTCGTCATCCGAACGTCATATCCACACATGAGAATAGAGTTAATTCGACATTATACCAAAGTCCTTTTAAATGCAAAACAGAGCTGGCCGAGTAAATTGGGATTTTGAATCGCTAAAAGTAATCATCTTGGTTAAAAGGGTTTTTTTCAATGGGTATCCTAATATTTGACAAACATTGACAAAGATTTCACATTTTACATAGTTGACCATCTTCAGGATTGATGAATTATATCTTCATTTAGATTTATCATAAAAAGAAGTAAGAACTTCATCGATTCATCTTTTGACTTCTTCCATATAATTTCTTTACTTTGTTTTGGACGGTTTTTAACATCTTTATTTTTCCGGTCTACTCAACTATTTCAGGATAGATTTTTTTTTTATCTAATATTTCGCTCCTAGATTAAGTAAGTTTTTCATTTCTTCAAAGTCCAAAACATGACTGTCGATATATATACTTTACATTATTCGTGGTGACTGGTATTTTTATTTGCAGGGATTAATTGAATTCTAATCTAACAGTGTTTTGCTTGTGTTTAGAAATAATGTAAAATTAAAAGCTGCTGCTATAGATGGTCCGGAAATTTTCAACGGAAATGCCTTCCTCCGGAGAAAATCTCCTGGCAATCAGCAACGTCAGGTAATTCGACATTTCTAAACATAAGTAAAGTACTGTAAACTTGCTTTTAAATTTCTAAGCAGAGGCAAATACCAGCCACTAAAAATAATGTACAGTATGCTTGTGTAACTGAACTAGAATGAGATTAAAAGAAATAAGTGGTTTACTATGAATGCTTATGTCAACGATACTTCATGTCGACTGATATTTTCTTGAACTCCATTTCAGCAAAACAAATAAATTGGCTGTATCATGGTACTCTAAGAGCACTTCTTGTGATTGACAACAAAACCTACTAGAAACAGAAAATCTTAATATTACAGAACGACAAATGTAATGAATAGCAACGTTAGAAATATCACATTACAATATATTACAATGTATATTCTATTTATAACTTAAACATTCCTCGTTGGCTTCAATTCAACAAATATGGGTTATACTGTAATATAATCTTGTATTACACGTTTAACTTTAACTTAATACAGCGTAGGCAGCCTTCAGTTTAACTAGATATCAATTTTCTTAAATATTTAGTATGATACTGGTTATCCTCCTTCATGGTCATCACACACACACGCTCACACATACACACACACACACACACACACACACACACACACACATATATATATATATATATATATATATATATATATATATATATATATATATATATATATATATATATATAAGTATATGCACATATACAGTATATATGTATATATATATATATATATATATATATATATATATATATATATATATATATATGTGTGTGTGTGTGTGTGTGTGTGTGTGTGTATATATATATATATATATATATATATATATATATATATATATATATATATATATATATATATATATATATATATATATATATATATATATATATATATATATATATATATATATATATATATATATATATATATATATATATCCAAGGCACTTCCCCCAATTTTGGGGGGTAGCCGACATCAACAAATGAAACAAAACTAAAAGGAGACCTCTACTCTCTACATTCCTCCCAGCCTAACAAGGGACTCAACTGAGTTCAGCTGGTACTGCTAGGGTGCCCCAGCCCACCCTTCACCACAGATGAAGCTTCATTAGGTGAATCCACTACTGCTGCTTCCTCCGTGGTCATCCAAGGTGACCAGAGGAAGTAGCAGGGCCTACCAGAACTACGTCACAATCGCTCGCCATTCATTCCTATTTCTGGCATGCTCTCTTGCCTCTCTCACATCTATCCTCCTATCACACAGAGCTTTCTTCACTCCATCCATCCACCTAAACCTTGGCCTTCCTCTTGTACTTCCCCCATTAACTCTTGCATTCATCCCCTTCTTAAGCAGACAGCCATTTTCCATTCTCTCAACATGGCAAAACCATCTCAATACATTCATATACACTCCAGCTGCTAAATCATTCCTTACACCCGTTCTCACCCTCACTATTTCGTTCCTAACCTTATTTATTCGAGATACACCAGCCATACTCCTCACACACTTCATCTCAAACACATTCAATTTATGTCTCTCCGTCACTTTCAATCCCCACAACTCCGATCCATACATCACAGTTGGTATATTCACTTTCTCATACAGAACTCTCTTGAGATTCATGCCTAACCCTCTATTCTTTACACCTCCCTTCACTACCCCCTAACACTTTGCATCCTCCATTCACTCTCTGACGTACATCTGCTTCAGCTCCACCATTTGCTGCAACAATAGACCCCAAGTACTTAAACCGATCTACTTCTTCAAGTAACTCTCCATTCAACATGATATTCCACCTCTCACCACTTTCCCTTCTCGTACATCTAATAACATTACTCTTACCCACATTAACTCTCAACTTCCTTTTCTCACAAACCCTTCCAAATTCTATCACTAATCAGCCAAGCTTCTCTTCCGCGTCTGCAACCAGTGCAGTATCATCCGCAAACAACAATTGATTTACCTCCCAATCCTAATCATTCTCGTGTATTAGTTTCAATCCTCGTCCAAGCACTCGAGGGTTCACGTCTCTCACCACTCCATCAACATACAAGTTAAACAACCACGGCGACATCACACATCACTGTCTCAACCCCACTCTCACTGGAAACCAATCGGTCACTTCATTTCCTATCCTAATATACACTTTACTACCTTTGTAAAAACTTTTCACTGCTCGCAACAACCTTCCACCAATTCCATATAACATCACATTTCACATCGCTTCCCTATCAACTCAATCATACGCTTTCTCCAGATCCATAAACGCAACAAACACCTTACCTTTTACTAAATATTTCTTGCATATCTACCTAATCGCAAAAATCTGATTTATTCAACCCCTACCTCTTCCAAAACCACCCTGAACTTCTCAGATTGCATTCTCTGTTTTATCCTTAATCCTATTAATCAGTACTCTACCATACACTTTTACAGTCACACTCAACAAACTAATACCCCTTGAATTACAACACTTATGCACATCTCCCTTACCCTAATATAGTGTTACAATAGACGCACAAACCCAATCTACTGGTGCCACTGACAACATAAAACTCATATTAAACAATCTCACCAAAAAAGCAGAACTATTGATGATATGCTATTTATGGAAACTTCCCCTCCAAATTTATCTTCTTTAAACCCTGAACGATAATCAAACAATATAAATGAAAATTAATAAAACCATCATTGCATCAGTGCGTTAAACAAGCACCATTTGCATAAACATGATGCATCCAAATGGTTTGTGTTGTTCGGTAGAATATTCAATTTGCATTGTAATCAAACCGCAGCATCGTGTAGCCTTCCTCCATCTAGCCTCTCTACATCTAGCCTCCCTCCGTCTAGCCTCTCTACATCTTGCCTCCCTTCGTCTAGCTTCTCTTTATCTTACCTTCATCCATCTAGCCTTTCTTCATCTAGCCTCTCTACATCTAACCTCCCTCTGTCTGGCCTCTCTTCATCTTGCTTCCCTTTGTCTAGCCTCTCTTCATCTTGCCTCAATCTGTGTACCCTCCCTCCATCTAGCCTCTCTACATCTAGCCTCTCCCCATCTAGCCTCTCACCATCTAGCCTCTCTTCATCTTGCTTCCATCCGTCTAGCTTTCCACCCTCCGTCTAGCCTTCCTCCGTCTAGCCTCTCTACATCTAGCCTCCCTTTGTCTAGCCTCTCTACATCTTGCCTCCCTTCGTCTAGCCTCTCCTCATCTTGTCTCCATCCATCTAGCCTTCCTCCATCTAGCCTCACTACATCTAGCCTCCTTCTGCCTAGCTTCTCTTTATCTTGCCTCCCTTTGTCTAGCCTCTCTTCATCTTGCCTCCATCCGTCAAGCCTTTCTTCGTCTAGCCTCTATATATCTAGCCTCCCTCCCATCTAGCCTCTCTTCGTCTAGCCTCTCTTCATCTTGCCTCCATCCATCTAGCATTTCTTTGTCTTGCCTCCCTCTGTCTAGCCTCCCACCGTCTAGCCTTTCTTCATCTTGCCTCCCTCCATCTTGTCTCCCTTCGTCTAGCCTCTCTTCATCTTGCCTCTATCCGTCTAGCCTTTTTTCGTCTTGCCTCCCTCCGTCTAGCCTCCCACCATTTAGCCTTTCTTCATCTCGCCTCCCTTCATCTTGCCTCCCTCCGTCTAGCCTCTCTTCCTCTTGCCTCCCTTCGACTAGCCTCTCTTCATCTTGCCTCCCTTCGTCTAGCCTCTCACCGTCTAACCTCCCTTCATCTTGCCTCCCTTCATCTAGCCTCTCTTCATCTTGCCTCCCTCTTTCTAGCCTTTCTTCGTCTAGCCTCCCTCTGTCTACCTCCCACCGTCTAGCCTCCTACCGTCTAGTATCTCTTTGTCTAGCCTCTCTTTGTCTAGCCTCCCTCTGTCTAGCCTCCCTCTATCTAGCTTCCTTCCATCTAGACTCCCTACGCCTAGCCTTTCTTCATCTTGCCTTCATCCGTCTAGCCTTTCTTTGTCTTACCTCCCTCCGTCTAACCTCCTTCTGTCTAGCCTTTCTTCGTCTAGCCTGCCACCGTCTAACCTCCCACCATCTAGCATCTCTTTGTCTAGCCTCTCTTTGTCTAGCCCCTCTTTGTCAAGCCTCCCTCCGTCTGCCCTCCCTCCAACTAGACCCCTTCCGTCAAGCCTTTCTTCATGTAGCCTCCCTCAGTCCATACTCCCTCCGTTTAGCCTCTCTTCATGTAGGCTCCCTCTCTCTAGTCTCCCTTCGTCTACACTCCCTCCATCTAGTCTCCTTTCATCTAGACTCCCTCTGTTTAGTCTCCCTTAGTCTCGACTCCCTCCGTCTAGCCTTTCCTCGTCTAGGCTCCCTCCGTCTAGCCTTTCTTTGTCTAGACTCAATCCATATAGCCTTTCTTCATCTTGCTTCCCTCTGTCTAGCCTTTCTTTATCTAGCCTACCTCTGTCTAGACTCCCTCTGTCTTGACTTCCTCCAGCTGGCCTTTCTTCGTGTTGACTTCCTCCACCTAGACTCCCTTTGTCTAGACTTCCCCTGTCCAGAGTCTTTTCGTTTAGCCTTTCTTCCTCTAGGCTCCCTCCGTCTAGTCTCCTTCTGTCTAGACTCCCTCCGTGTAGCCGTTCTTCCTCTAGGCTCCCTCCATATAAGCTTTCTTCGTCTAGACTCCCTCTGTCTAGCCTTTTTTCATCTAGCCTCCCTCCATCTGGACTCCCTCCCTCTAGACACCCTCCATCTACCCTTACTCCATCTAGACTCCCTCCATCTAGCCTTTTTTCATCCAGCCTCCCTCTGTGTAGACTCCCTCCATCTAGATATACCTCTGTCTAGCTTTTTTTTGTGTCGGCTCCCTCCCTCTTAGTCTCCCTCCATCTAGACTCCCTCAGTCTGGCTTTTCTTCGTCTAGTTTCCCTCCGTCTAGATTCCCTCCATCTAGCCCTTCTTCGTGTAGGCTCCGTCTGTCTAGTGTCCCTCCGTCCAGACTCCCGCCGTGTACACTCCCCCGTCTAGCCTTCATTCATCTAGCTTTCCTCTCTCTAGATTCCCTCCATCTAGATTCCATCCGTCTAGCTTTTCTTTGTGTTGGCTTCCTCCCTCTAAGTCTCGCTCCGTCTACACTCAGTCAGTCTAGCCTTTCTTCATCTAGACTCCCTCCGTCTAGACTCCCTCCATCTAGCCTTTCTTCATGTAGGCTCCCTCTCTCTATTGTCCCTTCGTCTAGACTCCCTCCGTCTAGACTCCCTCCATCTAGACTCCATCCATCTAACTTTTCTTTGTGTTGGCTTCCTCCCTCTTAGTCTCCCTCTGTCTAGACTCCATTAGTCTAGCCTTTCTTCACCTAGACTCCCTCCATCTAGCCTTTCTTCGTGTAGGCTCTCACTGTCTAGTGTCCCTCCGTCTATACTCCCTCCGTCTAGACTCCCTTCATCTAGACTCCCTCCGTCTAGCCTTTCTCCATGTAGACTCCCTCCGCCTAGCCTTTCTTCGTGTAGGCTCCTTTAGGCTAGTCTCCCTCTGTCTAGTTTTCTTCATCTAGACTCCCTCCGTTTAGACTCCCTCCGTCTATTCTTTCTTCATGTACGCTCCCTCTGTCTAGTTTCCCTCTGTCTAGACTCCCTTCATCTAGACTCCCTCCGTCTAGCCTTTCTCCATGTAGACTCCCTCCGTCTAGCCTTTCTTCATCTAGACTCCCTCCGTCTTGCCTTTCTTCGTGTCGGCTTCCTTCATCTAGTGTCCCTCTGACTAGCCTTTCTTCTCCTAGACTCCCCCCGTCTAGCCTTTCTTCGTGTAGTCTCCCTTTTGTCTAGTTTCCCTCCCTCTAAACTCCCTCTGTCTAAACTCCCTCCATCTAGACTTCCTCCGTCTTGCCTTTCTTCATCTAGACTCCCTCTGTCCAGCCTTTCTTCTTGTAGGCTCCCTTCGTCTAGTCTTCCTTCGTCTAGAATCCCTCTGTCTAGCTTTTCTTCGACTAGGTTCCCTCAGTCTAGCCTTTTTTTCGACTAGACCGCACCATCTAGACTCCCTCTGTCTAGACTTCCTCCGTCTAGCCTTTCTTCATCCAGACTCCCTCCCTGTAGCTTTTTTTCATGTAGGCTCCCTTTGTCTAGTCTCCCTGTAACCTGTAACTAGCTTATGCTCTAAGGATTTAGTAGGGCACCCCAACATAATAAATAGCCAGCTATTCTTATACTTGCCTCCTGAGATACTGAGCAAAGTCTTCACAAAACATAATTCATATAGTAACGTCACTGCTCATAGTACCAGATAGTCTTATGTCACTGGATGGTGCGAGAGAGAGAGAGAGAGAGAGAGAGAGAGAGAGAGAGAGAGAGAGAGAGAGAGAGAGAGGGGGGGCAGGGGGTAGAGGAGCGTTTGTAGCTTAATCTCGACATATGATGCAGTGAATGGTCCATCCGAATTACATTATGGCTGTTCCTGTCAAATCGACTGGGATATCTAAATGAGAACAACTGAAGTTCCGCTTCCTATTGTCTCCATATATCTCGACGTCACTCTAATCTTTTCACTGAATCTGATCATTTTGCTTTCTCCAAATACGTATTTGTTTTGCTCTTTTGTCTTATTAGGAAGGGAAATTTTAAGATAGGTGTACATGCATATATACATACATATTCCAGGTACCCAAGTTTAAAGTTCAACCAAATTATCTAAACATTTAACAGGAAACTTATAAGAGAGGTGTACATATATACATACTGTACATGCATGCATATATAAATACATATATACATACTTACATACATACATACATACGCCAGGTACCTAAGATTTAAGTTCAAAAAAATTCTCTAAACATTTAATAAAAAGCAAGACACCTTGCATGTCTCTAACTGTCTACCGAACCACACAGGGCCTCCTCGCTGCTGGGAGGAAAGACGCTGATGACTGGTACAACACATGAACATACGCAACCGGGGCCTAGGCGATGTCAGGCAGGGCAGCTGATCGGGACTACGGGCTATCACAAAGCCAAAGGAAAGTCCTTCAAATAAAAAGCCACCGTGCTTACCCCCATACAAATGGAAAAAAGCACGTTAATAGAAGTAGTTTCAGTAAACGGGGCTTAGCCCTTTTTATTTTGGTGAGATTTTATCTATATGGGTCGTTTTATTTCAATTTAAACTCACATCTGCGATAAATATCTTTGGAAGTTCGGTGTTGTGTTGTCAATTCTTTCTACCCATTCAATTTCTTTCACGTGAAAATACATTCAGGTCTTTACAAGAAGGGACATATAAAAGGAAAATCCTTCCTCGCTGTCCAGCCATGTTTCTATAGTTTGAAATAATTAAACAAAAATTTGGGTAAAAAGATAAATAAGTAGTTTTATAGATGTTACATTTCAGTATGCTAGATTTCAAACTATATAATTTAGCAAATCTTAATTCGATCACAAATGCGTCATTGGCTGTGAATATTTTAGCAACATCTGTATTTTCCAATATCCTTAGAAAAAAAAAAAAAAAAAAAAAAAAAAAAAAAAAAAAAAAAAAAAAAAAAAAAAACTAATGTCTTTAGAGCTTTCCCTCCACCACAAAAGAAATCCTTGGCAGATTTTGCAGATTTTACAGATTTTGCATACATTCCCAACATTTCATTCACTTTCCATTGTGATTCCAGTTTTCTTTCCTAATTTTCGTCCAAATATTTTCAATGGCGTGAAGACTTTACAATCGCCTTCGGTTTTATTTTCGTCTGAAGAGTTATTTCTCTTTAACAAAAAAAAAAAAAAAAAAAAAAAAAAAAAAAAAGAAGAGAAAACCTAATAATCATTGCTGATTATGAATTGTCACTTTGACAGGAACTGGAAAACAGATATTCGTCCTGAAAAAGACGTTACATAAACGATTATTTTCCATTTTATGATTTTATATTTGCAGAGTGGTCTTTGGATTTATGCAAACGAATTATTAAATAATAATCGGTCCCATGCAATTGTATTTATTTAATTCCCTTCTCCGTTCTTATGTCATATTTCCGGGTATTAATTCGAAAGAATGTTCCTTCTTAAATATTTATAGAATTTACTTTTGGATTACTTTATTCTCTAAAATGTGTGAGAACTTGTATTTGTGAGTTATTACATTTAAATAAAACTTAATACTTTCTTTCTGTGGATATTTTCCCTGAATTGTGATGATGATGTTTCCTTCATTATAAAAAATATTCCTTGATTGAATTCCTTATTTATGAAATTTTCTTTTGGATTTCTTTGCTTTCTAAGACATATAGAAACTCACGTTTTTAAATACAGTTAGAGAGAGAAAAATAATAGAAGCTATCCTTTCTATTTTCTTTTTTGGGGTTCAAAAGTATTCATTCTTTTCAGTGTTAACAACAACAATAAGATAATCTATCTAAAATGCAATATTTCAGGAGATTTTTGTATCTTATATCTTAGAGAAATTCTTTACCGTACTCGAAAACACCAGTTTGAAAAGAAACTAAATCTTCTGGAAAAATTGCACAAAACTTTAATATACATCCCTGAAAACGTGTAGGGTTATATTTTCCCAAAGAGGATATATTTCTAAGCAATAAGTTGCGTTTTTACTTGTTAAACCAGGAATTCAAAAATATCTAATACTGTTATCAGGTTTACAAATAAATTTCCTTTTAAAATTCATCCAAAGAATATCATTGTTTGAAAAAAGAAAGGGGAACAAACAAAATATAGTTTTTAGGCCTATCCATATGACCCTTCGTCCTTTTTCGGTTGATAGATGCCTCATCCTATAATCATGTTTGCAAATTAATTTCATTTTGGAATTCTTCCAA
>NC_090733.1:86214084-86219084 GCF_036898095.1 Palaemon carinicauda | reverse complement strand
TATACTAGGGTGTTACTGTACCTTCCTGTTCCTGTAGTTATGGTTCAAGAGGGACAGAACAACAGAGTTTTTAGTCTGAGTCTGTGTTGTCTGGCTTGGGGCAGAGTCCCCCTAGCTGACCTAACACATACAAAGGGAGCTTAGGTCCCTTAGGTCACTACCGAAGGTTTCTGTAGTTATGATTCCTTCTTTTGTGATCGACCTGACTAAGTCCTGTTGCTGTTCTCGGGGGAGGATAAGTTCTTCCCTTGGGAGTAGCAACGCCTTCCTTGCTTTGGTGCTCTGGAAGCTGGCAAGTATTGCTGGCCTTTTCCCTTAGATCTCCCTTAGGCTAAGATAAGTTCTTGGCTGCGGGTGATCTGTCACTAAAGCAAGGTTGGCAGGACCCTCTAGTCCCTTCCCCCTCTATCTCCGTTATGGCCTAGCCATTACTGTACTGTACCTTGCCAGCCGGCAGAGCTGGCCGGCAGGGGTCTTACTGTACTGTACGTCGTTCTACTTTTGGACCTAGTATAGGTTGGGATGTGGAATTGACTCAGCCCATTGCCGGCCGGCAGAGCTGCTGGCCGGCAAGGGTCTTATGTTTTCGAGTGCTGCCCGGACCTCTCTTAGTCCCTCATCCATGCCTGCCGGCAGAGCCGGACGGCATTGGTCAAGGAAGCCTGAATTAGTTTCTCCCCTTCCTTATATGCACTCTTTCGGTTGCCGGGCTTGGAGGTAGTGTACACTCTTATCCCGGCATCCATTCTATTTTCTTCTAGTGCTGTACCTGTCCCGGCTGCCGGCCTATGAGGCCGGCAGCCGGGCAGGTGTAGTTTTCTGGTTCTTTTGCTGCCGGCTGGCATCGGTCTTGTACCTTTGCCGGCCGGCTTATGTCAGCCCTTGTCTGCCGGTCACCAAGAGTGTGGCCGGCAGCTGGGTACTACCTTGTGTAGTTGCTGGCTGGCAGCCATTGCCGGCCAACACTGGCTGTTACCGGCCGGCAGTAGCTGCCGACCGGCAAAGGCATTTGAACCAGAGTGCTGCCGCCCAATAGCTGTTAAGTAGTATACTTTAAAGCTAGTTGTGGTGTGTGCCGGCCGGCAAAGGCAGGCCGGCACACATCCCCCTTATACTGTACTAGTATTCTTCTGTATAGCATATACAGTAAGAAGAAAAACTATAGTTAAGGTTTTGGTACAGCACTGTATCTTCTAACACTATTGTGTTTTCTTGCACATCCCTTTGCTGTTGCCCTCAGATAGGAAGCTGAGTTCTTCCCTGTCTATTATCCAGGATTTTAAAATCATTGTATAGGTGTGAGCTCCACCTGTTTCCTCTGGAAACCTTGCATTGGTTACTCTAGAAGAGATAAACCATTTTTGATTTTATTATCTGGAAGGCTGCAACAATGGGTTGTGAGGGAAACACAAGTGTGTGTCTTTCCTTTCTGAATTGTTATGCTATACTATGCATATCCAGTGATACATAGTTCACTTGATACTCATGGAAATTTCTTCTCTTTACAGAAGGACACTCCGAAGTGGGGAAGTGCTTTCTGCAATGTCAGCAGCAAGAACCTCTGCGGACATGAGTTTTGTAGGAGACACGCAGCATACGCTGTCTCCAAGGATGATCTCCGGTATTGGGACCCTCAGGTATGTACTGTGTGCACTAACCTGATTAATGAGACATTTAAATAGCTAGGAAGAAGCTTCGTACCTGTGTAAGGGGCTTCCAAAAGAACACTTCTGGCCCTTATCTTCTAAGTGAGAAGATGAGGGCGTATCCTTTCCCTAAGGCATCAGCTGATGCAGTGATTCCCCAGCCTCAAGAGGAGATCCCCTAAGTTCAGATCCAGGTGGATGCTGAAGTCGCAGTCGCGATGCAAGACATCCAGGTAAATGACAGGATGTCTGATGTGGACGGGTGTCAGGAGAAAGACCTCCTGGCAGAAGCCCAGGATGAAGTTCAAGCCCCTCTACATCGGCCGGTCTCCCAGTAGAGCTGGGACAGGCCCTCTCTTCTATTGTTGGAATGATCCAACAAATGCAGAAGGAGAATCAGGAGAAGGCGGCTGCAATGGAACTGTGAATGCAGTGCCTTGCAGAATCACATGGGCCCCAGAAAAAGCTCAATGTGAAAGACCTTCCCTTGTGCTCAGATGCTAACCCATGGAGGTATGCTGAGCACATGCCGATGACGACTGGAAAGATCGTCATCTCGGATAAGCTGGGCTCAGTTCCCCTGGAGGGTGGAATTCTGGCCCAGCAAGGCATCATATCCGGACTGTTATGTCCGGCTGAGGAAGGAACCAGCTTCAAAGGAGGAGACAGAGCCGAAGGAGGTCATAGTGATGGACCATGCTAAGGCTCAAGCTCTACTTTCATCCTCGATGAAAGAGAGGGGCTTCTCTAACTCAAAGGTAACTGCATTGAATAGGAAGCTCCCTTCCTTTGTGTCCTCGCCTACTAGAGCCTTCCCCCTTTTACAGAAAGGGTTTCTGGCTGTACTAAAAGCAATCGAGGCCGGCAAGTCTTGCCCCTCCCTAGAGGAGTGTAAACCCTTGTCGCTGGCCCTGCCTATGGACCACAAAGACTGGAAGGACGTCCATCTTACGTTCTCAGTGGGAAAGTTGGAGGCTGATATTGCCGGACGTCAGTTCGGCAAGGACCTCCCTAAGCTGTCTGACTTTCTTTTGCGAAGTGAGTTTGATACAAAAGAAAGACTGACTGCTTCAATGTCTCTTCAGACTACTCTCGAGACGATGGCAAGTGACCCCAAGGTCCATGAAATGTTCATGGTAGTGGCCAAGCCTCATCTGGCCACAGTGACGAAGGACCTTTATGGCTTCGTCAAGGCAAGGAGAGCTTGTAGGGAGTTCGTGTTTACATCTGCTACGGTGAGGCACGAGCTAAAGAAACTAATCTCCTCCAACATTTGGGGAAAAGACCTTTTTCCCTACCGACTTGGTCAAAGAAGTTGTTGATAAAGCCGCCTTGGAGAATAGAAACCTTCTCCAGAAGTGGGGCCTGGCTATCAAAAGAAAGTCTTCCCCGGATGAGGGTCCTCAACCAAAGAGGAAGACTATGAGGATTAGGCTACAGTCTCGGCTAGCCAAGCCTCTTAGACAGCAACAGCAACTGCAATTGCCATTGCCCCCAGTGCCCCAGATCGTGGCACAAACCCCAACCACCTTTCAGTGGGTACCCCAGGCCGGGTCGACACAGTCCACGGCATTCACCCCAGCGTTCGAAGGGCAGTCTACTTCCTTTCGAGCAAAGCCTAGAGGAGCAGCCAGAGTCTCGTCTAGACGCCCCTCAAGGGGAAGGGGATTCAGGGATGGTCGTGGTCAGGAAGGCAAGACCTCAGGACGGCAGTCCAAGTGAGGTGATACCGGTAGGAGGGTGACTTCTGAAATTTCGGGATCGGTGGACCTTCGATCCCTGGGCCCACAGCCTACTCAAGAATGGACTGGGCGGGAGCTGGTACAGCACTCCACCCCCGTACCTTCGGTTTTTCCAACACTCCACCCCCGTTATGGAGGAGTACGTTCAAGAACTGTTGGAGAAAAAGGGTGAAGCCCATCAATTTCTAAGGGAGGCTGTTTTGTGTTCCAAAGAAAGACTCGGAAAAGCTCAGAGTCATTCTGGACTTGTCGCCACTAAACAAGTTCATAGTGAATTGCAAATTCAAAATGCTAACACTGCAACACATAAGGACCTTACTGCCCAAGAGGGCATATTCCGTCTCTATAGACTTGTTAGACGCCTACGGGCACATTCCAATTAGCCATCGACTCTCCCCCTACCTAGGGTTCAGGCTACAACGAAGACTATACGCCTTCGGAGCCATGCCATTCGGGCTAATCATAGCCCCAAGGATTTTTACGAAGCTTGCGAGCGTAGCTCTCAAACAATTTCGCCTAAAGGGAATTCAGGTAGTAGCCTACCTGGACGACTGGTTGGTTTAGGCAGCATCCGAGACAGAATGCTTGCAAGCTTCCAGTCAAGTGATCCAGTTCCTAGAGTACCTAGGCTTCAAGATCAACAGAAAAAGTCTCGACTTTCTCCATCTCAAAAGTTCCAGTGGCTAAGATCCACTGGGACCTTTTGTCACACCGTTTCTCCACCCCGGCAAAGAAAAGGAAGGAGATAGCGGGTTCTGTCAAGAGACTTCAAGATTCCGAAAGGATATCAAGACACGAGCAGGAGAGAATACTGCGCTCTCTCCAGTTTGCTTCGGTGACAGACCCAGTGCTAAGAGCACAGCTAAAGGATGCACTCGGAGTTTGGAGAACTTATGCATCAAACGCGTGAAGAGATCTGAAAAGACCAGCCGCTTCGGCTAAGTACTCTTCTCAGGCCTTGGTCCCAAGCCAGACATCTAAAGAAGTCAGGTTCTTCTTCAGCCACCTCCCCCGTCGGTGACGATTCACTCAGACGCCTCGAAGGAGGGATGGGGAGGTCACTCTCATGGGAAAAAAGTCCAGGGGACTTGGTCCAGGCTATTCAAGACCTTTCTCATAAAACTTTCTAGAAGCTAGGGCAGCGCTCCTTACCTTAAAGAAAGTCTCCCGGTGTCATTCGTTCCACATAAAGTGGTGATAGACAGCGAGGTAGTTGTGAGATACTTGAATCGACAAGGATCGAGGTCACCACCTCTCAACCAGGTGATGTTGGCCGTCTTCCGATTGGCGGAAAAGAAGAAGTGGTACCTGTCGGCAGTTCACCTTCAAGGAGTCCGCAATGTGACAGCGGACGCTCTATCCAGCTTCACACCGATAGAGTCGGAATGGTCCTTAGACGCAGGATCATTCTCCTTCATTCTGAATCAGTCCCAGAACTGCAGATAGACCTCTTTGCGACGAAAGACAACAAGAAGTTGCCCCTGTACGTGCCCCGTATGAGGACCCCTTAGCGGAAGCAGTGGACGCGATGTCCCTCGACTGGAACAGATGGTCCAAGATTTATCTGTTCCCTCCTCACAACCTTCTGTTGAGGGTCCTCAACAAATTGAGA
>NC_090733.1:86199084-86209084 GCF_036898095.1 Palaemon carinicauda | reverse complement strand
CACTGCTACCACAGATCTCTTTTAGTTCCTCTACTTGCTTCGCATAGTGGCGAAAGAACACTCTGGAAGACTTCCAGCCAGTGTATGAACGGAGATGTTCAAAATCCATACAATTAAAGAAATTTAAGAATGAGGCAACTTTCCTCGGATCGTGACCTGCGGGTGTATTGTCAGGATTCGCTCTGCGAATAAAATATGTGATTTTCGCTCTGAGTTGATTCAGAGATAAATTTGAGCCTGATGTTTCTCCCCTGAATAGTTGACCCCCCTTGAAGTCTGAAGTTCTATGAAGATAGACCTTTAGGCATTCTACTGGACATAGAGATGCATCTTCTTTCAGAGGGCAGATTCTCCAGGGACCCCACCTGTTGGTGGGTAACTCATTCTTGGCAAGAAACGTAGGATCCGGAAACAGGTTCAGTTCTTCCCCATCCAGGAACTGAACACGACCTGCCTCTCTCGAGAGGCTACAATCTCACTAACCCTGGCCCCGGACGCGAGTGCAAAATAGGAAAATAACTTTTTGTGTCAAATCCTTTAACGCACACTCTTCATTGCTCAACAGAGAAGCGAAATGAAGAACTTGTCTAAAGACCATGAAATGGGCTTTGGAGGTGCTGAAGGTCTGAGCCTAGCACAGGCTTTCGGGACTTTATTAAAGATCTCGTTACCTAGGTCGACCTGGAAGGCATATAGAATGGGTCTTGTCAAAGCAGACTTACATGCTGAAATCGTGTTCGCTGCCAACCCTTGACCATGGAGGTGGGGAAAAAAGATAAGCAGAAGTCTGTCAAGATCTCCTGCGGAATCTTCGCCTTGACAAAAGGCCACCCATTTTCTCCAAGATGACTCATATTGCCTTCTAGTAGATTTGCACTTATATTCCTCAAGGAAGTCTATACTGGCTTTCGAAATCCCGAAACGCTTTCTCACCGCTAGGGAGAGAAAATCATGAACTGCAGGGTCCGGGTTTTCTGTAATGAAGCGCAGACAGTTGACTTCTGGACTCGCTGGGTCAGAACTGGATCTGGTAGTGGTACAAACTTCAGCTACAGTTCCAATGCCAGGAGGAACCACACGCTGTTCGGCCACTTGTGGGCCACTATTGCCGCTACCCTTTGAAGGATCTCAGTTTGTTGAGGACCCTCAACAGAAGGTTGTGAGGAGGGAACAGATAAATCTTGGACCACCTGTTCCAGTCGAGGGACATCGCGTCCACTGCTTCCGCTAAGGGGTCCTCGTACGGGGCACGTACAGGGGCAACTTCTTGTTGTCTTTCGTCGCAAAGAGGTCTATCTGCAGTTCTGGGACTGATTCAGAATGAAGGAGAATGATCCTGCGTCTAAGGACCATTCCGACTCTATCGGTGTGAACCTGGATAGAGCGTCCGCTGTCACATTGCGGACTCCTTGAAGGTGAACTGCCGACAGGTACCACTTCTTCTTTTCCGCCAATCGGAAGACGGCCAACATCACCTGGTTGAGATGTGGTGACCTCGATCCTTGTCGATTCAAGTATCTCACAACTACCTCGCTGTCTATCACCACCTTATGTGGATCGAGTGATGCGGGGAGACTTTCTTTAAGGTAAGGAGCACTGCCCTAGCTTCTAGAAAGTTTTATGTGAAAGGTCTTGAATAGCTTGGACCAGGTCCCCTGGACTTTTTTCCCATGAGAGTGACCTCCCCATCCCTCCTTCGAGGCGTCTGAGTGAATCGTCACCGACGGGGGAGGTGGCTGAAGAAGAACCGACTTCTTTAGATGTCTGGCTTGGGACCAAGGCCTGAGAAGAGTACTTAGCCGAAGCGGCTGGTCTTCTCAGATCTCTTCACGCGTTTGATGCATAAGTTCTCCAAACTCCGATTGCATCCTTTAGCTGTGCTCTTAGCACTGGGTCTGTCACCGAAGCAAACTGGAGAGAGCGCAGTACTCTCTCCTGCTCGTGTCTTGATATCCTTTCGGAATCTTGAAGTCTCTTGACAGAACCCGCTATCTCCTTCCTTTTCTTCGCCGGGGTGGAGAAACGGTGTGAAAAAAGGTCCCAGTGGATTCCCAGCCACTGGAACTTTTGAGATGGAGAAAGTCGAGACTTTTTCTGTTGATCTTGAAGCCTAGGTACTCTAGGAACTGGATCACTTGACTGGAAGCTTGCAAGCATTCTGTCTCGGATGCTGCCCACACCAACCAGTCGTCCAGGTAGGCTACTACCTGAATTCCCTTTAGGCGTAATTGTTTGAGAGCTACGCTCGCAAGCTTCGTAAAAATCCTTGGGGCTATGTTTAGCCCGAATGGCATGGCTCCGAAGGCGTATAGTCTTCGTTGTAGCCTGAACCCTAGGTAGGGGGAGAGTCGATGGCTAATTGGAATGTGCCAATAGGCGTCTGACAAGTCTATAGAGACGGAATAAGGGCAGTAAGGTCCTTATGTGTTGCAGTGTTAGCATTTTGAATTTGCAATTCACTATGAAATTGTTGAGTGGCGACAAGTCCAGAATGACTCTGAGCTTTTCCGAGTCTTTCTTGGGAACACAAAACAGCCTCCCTTAGAAATTGATGGGCTTCACCCTTCGGATCACCTTTTTTCTCCAACAGTTCTTGAACGTACTCCTCCATAACGGGGGTGGAGTGTTGGAAAAACCGAAGGCACGGGGGTGGAGTGCTGTACCAGCTCCCGCCCAGTCCATTCTTGAGTAGGCTGTGGGCCCAGGGATCGAAGGTCCACTGATCCCGAAATTTCAGAAGTCTCCCTCCTACCGGTATCACCTCACTTGGACTGCCGTCCTGAGGTCTTGCCTTCCTGACCACGACCACCCCTGAATCCCCTTCCCCTTGAGGGGCATCTAGACGAGCCTCTGGCTGCTCCTCTAGGCTTTGCTCGAAAGGAAGTAGACTGCCCTTCGAACGCTGGGGTGAATGCCGTGGACTGTGTCGACACGGCCTGGGGTACCCACTGAAAGGTGGTCGGGGTTTGTGCCACGATCTGGGGCACTGGGGGCAATGGCAATTGCAGTTGCTGTTGCTGTCTAAGAGGCTTGGCTGGCCGAGACGGTAGCCTAGTCCTCATAGTCTTCCTCTTTGGTTGAGGACCCTCATCCGGGGAAGACTTTCTTTTGATAGCCAGGCCCCACTTCTGGAGAAGGTTTCTATTCTCCTAGGCGGCCTTATCAACAACTTCTTTGACCAAGTCGGTAGGGAAAAGGTCTTTTCCCCAAATGTTGGAGGAGATTAGTTTCTTTGGCTCGTGCCTCACCGTAGCCGAGGTAAACACGAACTCCCTACAAGCTCTCCTTGCCTTGACGAAGCCATAAAGGTCCTTCGTCACTGTGGCCAGATGAGGCTTGGCCACTACCATGAACATTTCATGGACCTTGGGGTCACTTGCCATCGTCTCGAGAGTAGTCTGAAGAGACATTGAGGCAGTCAGTCTTTCTTTTGTATCAAACTCACTTCGCAAAAGAAAGTCAGACAGCTTAGGGAGGTCCTTGCCGAACTGACGTCCGGCAATATCAGCCTCCAACTTTCCCACTGAGAACGTAAGATGGACGTCCTTCCAGTCTTTGTGGTCCATAGGCAGGGCCAGCGACAAGGGTTTACACTCCTCTAGGGAGGGGCAAGACTTGCAGGCCTCGACTGCTTTTAGTACAGCCAGAAACCCTTTCCGTAAAAAGGGGAAGGCTCTAGTAGGCGAGGACACAAAGGAAGGGAGCTTCCTATTCAATGCTGCTACCTTTGAGTTAGAGAAGCCCCTCTCTTTCATCGAGGATGAAAGTAGAGCTTCAGCCTTAGCCTGGTCCATCACTATGACCTCCTTCGGCTCTGTCTCCTCCTTTGAAGCTGGTTCCTTCCTCAGCCGGACATAACAGTCCGGATATGATGCCTTGCTGGGCCAGAATTCCACCTCCTCCAGGGGAACTGAGCCCAGCTTATCCGAGATGACGATCTTTCCAGTCGTCATCGGCATGTGCTCAGCATACCTCCATGGGTTAGCATCTGAGCACAAGGGAAGGTCTTTCACATTGAGCTTTTTCTGGGGCCCATGTGATTCTGCAAGGCACTGCATTCGCAGTTCCATTGCAGCTGCCTTCTCCTGATTCTCCTTCTGCATTTGTTGGATCATTCCAACAATAGAAGAGAGGGCCTGTCCCAGCTCTACTGGGAGACCGGCCGATGTAGAGGGAATAGGCTCCGGAATCTGAACCGGAGTAGCCGACACCTCGTCGACGTCTACCTCTACAACGTCTGGGGCTTGAACTTCATCCTGGGCTTCTGCCAGGAGGTCTTCCTCCTGACACCCGTCCACATCAGACATCCTGTCATCTAACTGGATGTCTTGCATCGCGACCGCGACTTCAGCATCCACCTGGATCTGAACTTAGGGGATCTCCTCTTGAGGCTGGGGAATCACTGCATCAGCTGATGCCTTAGGGAAAAGATACCCCCTCATCTTCTCACTTGGAAGATAAGGGCCAGAAGTGTTCTTTTGGAAGCCCCTTACCCAGGTACGAAGCTTCTTCCTAGCTATTTAAAGGTCTCAGTAATCAGGTTAGTGTACACAGTACATACCTGAGGGTCCCAATACCGGAGATCATCCTTGGAGACAGCGTGTGCTGCGTGTCTCCTACAAAACTCATGTCCGCAGAGGTTCTTGCTGCTGACATTGCAGAAAGCACTTCCCCACTTCGGAGTGTCCTTCTGTAAAAGGGAAGAAATTTCCATGAGTATCAAGTGAACTATGTATCACTGGATATGCATAGTATAGCATAACAATTCAGAAAGGAAAGACACACGCTTGTGTTTCCCTCACAACCCATTGTTGCAGCCTTCCAGATAATAAAATCAAAATGGTTTATCTCTTCTAGAGTAACCAATGCAAGGTTTCCAGAGGAAACAGGTGGAGCTCACACCTAAGCAATGATTTTAAAATCCTGAATAATAGACAAGGAAGAACTCAGCTTCCTATCTGAGGGCAACAGCAAAGGGATGTGCAAGAAAAAACAATAGTGTTAGAAGACACAGTGCTGTACCAAAACCCTTACTATAGTTTTCTTCTTACTGTATATGCTATACAGAAGAATACTAGTACAGTATTGGGGGATGTGTGCCGGCCTGCCTTTGCCGGCCGGCACACACCACAACTAGCTTTAAAGTATACTACTTAACAGCTATAGGGCGGCAGCACTCTGGTTCAAATGCCTGTGCCGGTCGGCAGCAACTGCCGGCCGGTAACAGCCAGTGTTGGCCGGCAATGGCTGCCGGCCAGCAACTACATAAGGTAGTACCCAGCTGCCGGCCACACTCTTGGTGACCGGCAGACAAGGGCTGACATAAGCCGGCCGGCAAAGGTACAAGACCGATGCCAGCCGGCAGCAAAAGAACCAGAGGACTACACCTGCCCGGCTGCCGGCCTCATAGGCCGGCAGCCGGGACAGGTACAGCACTAGAAGAAAAATAGAATGGATGCCGGGATAAGAGTGTACACAACCTCCAAGCCCGGCAACCGAAAGAGTGCATATAAGGAAGGGGAGAAACTAATTCAGGCTTCCTTGACCAATGCCGTCCGGCTCTGCCGGCAGGCATGGATGAGGGACCAAGAGAGGTCCGGGCAGCACTCGAAAACATAAGACCCTTGCCGGCCAGCAGCTCTGCCGGCCGGCAAGGGGCTGAGTCAATTCCACATCCTAACCTATACTAGGTCCAGAAGTAGAACGACGTACAGTACAGGAAGACCCCTGCCGGCCAGCTCTGCCGGCCGGCAAGGGGTTGAGTCAATTCCACATCCTAACCTATACTAGGTCCAGATGTAGAACGACGTACAGTACAGTAATGGCTCGGCCATTACGAAGAAAGAGGGGGAAGGGACAAGAGGGTCCTGCCAACCTTGCTTTAGTGACAGATCACCTGCAGCCAAGAAACTTATCTTAGCCTAATGGAGATCTAAAGGGAAAGGCCAGCAATACTTGCCAGCTTCCAGAGCACCAAAGCAAGGAAGGCGTTGCTACTCCCAAGGGAAGAACTTATCCTCCCCCGAGAACAGCAACAGGACTAGTCTGGTAGATCACAAAAGAAGGAATCATATCCACAGAAACCTTCGGTAGTGACCTAAGGGAGCTAAGCTCCCTTTGTATGTGTTAGGTCAGCGAGGGGGACTCAGCCCCAAGCCAAACAACACAGACTCAGACTAAAAACTCTGTTGTTCTGTCCCTCTTGAACCATAACTACAGGAACAGGAAGGTACAGTAACACCCTAGTATAGTTTTATCTAAAATAAATTCGGAAAAAACCACTTAGGGATAAGCCCAAGGCTTAAACAGAGGGAAAGGGATTGCATACCTTCTCCGAAGAAAAGAAAGCAACCGGGGAGTATGATAAAGTATACTAAGGCTCCATAAGCAACTAGCCTAGGCACCAATAAAATTTTAACCCTGGATAGGTACGTTCCTCGGACACCCCTTTAAGGGTATACTCGGACGCGAACGACCCCGACGCCAAAAAAAATTCTTGAAAAATTAGTTTTTGCAGTAACCTCTTTTTTTCTTTTGCCAAAAAAAACTTCAATGAATGCTTAAAACAACTGTAAAGATAAATACTACTCATCTGCAGAAAAACTATTTATTATAAATATTTTAAAAAATTAAGTAGAAAAAAAAAGACCTGACATAAAAATTCATAAAAAATAAGTTTATACATATATACACAAATCCTTTTAGGAATTGATTCTTGAATGTTTAGGACACATCTTGATGTATTTTGGATGAAGTCAGACCCATGGAGGTGAAGATCTGAAATGAGAAAAAAAGGGTAACTTTTTTTGGCCAAAAAAATTTGTCCAAATTTCATGAATTTTTTGGGGTACCCAAATGAAATAGGAAGTGGCTAATTTTTTTAGGGAATAAACATATGTTATCCTAAAATAGAAATATGTAAAAAAATCTTCATTATTTTGTAAATTACATTTATATCAGGGGCCATATCTAAAGGTAATTTTTTGAGTACTTAGAAATTTCGTAAAAAAATACATATATTTAATATATAATATGATATTTATGCAGGTAAAAATATACCAAAATATCACAAATTCTATAGGGAACAAGAATATATATAGATAGGGCAACTTACGCTTCGGATATGTCCATAAAATGGCCGCCAACCACACTGACTCAGACTCCCTAATCTGCCACTTGAAATGTAGGAAGGGTATGTCAATTTCAAGGTGTTATTTACTAATCTAATTACTATTGGATATGCATAAAAATTGTATGGTGGGTTGCTGGATAATTGTCGATTATTTTACGACTATAAAATTAAAATTCTGACCCAGAAAATTTTTTTTGAAGGGAAATAAAATCGAAAAAAAAAAAAAAAATGTGAAACAATATAATATTTTAGCTAAAAAAATTTGATGATATTCAATCAAAAAAGAAGTAAACAAAATTTTCCGACAAATAAACATCTAGAGGAATCATTACTCTGTGATATTTCCTTAGTACGTAGTAATTTTGAAAGAAATGGGAAAAAACGAAAAAATGGCAATCACCGGAAAATCGAACACATACCTATATATACGCCATATCTGGCTAAAAAAAAGATAGGCATGGGTAGCCAGATCATCTAGAAACACTTTCCAACACTATAAAAATAAAACTTTTGCGACACTACTTGCCAATTCCTTACGGTAACATGACTAAGCAAAAAAATGCAAAACAAATAAAAAGGGGCACTCGCGGAAAAATGGCTAACATTCTAATATACGGCATTTCAGAAAAAAAAAAAAAATCAGCCACGTGCTAGGCAAACCATCAAGGCAAATTTTCCGACAAATAAACATTTAAATGAATCATTACTCTGTGATAGTTCCTTAGTACGTAGTAATTTTGAAAGAAATGGGAAAAAATGAAACAATGGCAATCACAGGAAAATCGAACACATACCTATATATACGCCATATCTGGCTAAAAAAAAAGATAGGCATGGGTAGCCAGATCATCTAGAAACACTTTCCAACACTATAAAATTATAAGTTTTGCGACACTACTTGCCAATTCCTTACGGTAACATGACTAAGCAAAAAAATGCAAAACAAATAAAAAGGGGCACTCGCGGAAAAATGGCCATTCTAATATACGGCATTTCAGAAAAAAAAAAATTTCAGCCACGTGCTAGGCAAACCATCAAGGCACATTTTCCGACAAATAAACATTCAAATGAATCATTACTCTGTGATAGTTCCTTAGTACGTAGTAATTTTGAAAGAAATGGGAAAAACGAAAAAATGGCAATCACAGGAAAATCGAACACATACTTATATATACGCCATATCTGGCTAAAAAAAAAATAGGCATGGGTAGCCAGATCATCTAGAAACACTTTCCAACACTATAAAAATATAAGTTTTGCGACACTACTTGCCAATTCCTTACGGTAACATGACTAAGCAAAAAAATGCAAAACAAATAAAAAGGGGCACTCGCGGAAAAATGCCCAACATTCTAATATACGGCATCTCAGATAAAAAAAAAGACATGCACGTGTTAGCCCAACCATCAAGGCACACTTTCTAACACATAAACATGAAAAAAAATCAATAATATATGACAATTCCTTACTACGTAGTAAATTTTTACAAATATTGAAAAAAAACAGAAATTGGCAACCGCAGTTAAATACCCAATATACCAATAACTACGTCGTATCTGACAAAAACAAAGTCACGCATGGGTAGCCACATCATCTAGACACACTTTCCAACACTAAAAAAGCAAAAGTTTTACGACACTATTTGGCAATATCTTACGGAAAAATGACTTGGCAAAAAAATGAAAAAAAATGAAAAAGGGGCACTCGCGGTAAAATGCCCAACATTCTAATATACGGCATCTCAGATAAAAAAAAAAGACATGCACGTGTTAGCCCAACCATCAAGGCACACTTTCTAACACATAAACATGAAAAAAAAAAAAATGAATAATATACGGCAATTCCTTACTACGTAAATTTTTTTACAAATATTGAAAAAAAAACAGAAATTGGCAACCGCAGTTAAATACCCAATATACCAATAACTACGTCGTATCTGACAAAAACAAAGTCACGCATGGGTAGCCAGATCATCTAGACACACTTTCCAACACTAAACAAGCAAAAGTTTTACGACACTATTTGGCAATATCTTACGGAAAAAAGACTTGGCAAAAAAATGAAAAAAAATGAAAAAGGGGCACTCGCGGTAAAATGGTTCTCGTGGTGATGAACGACATTTTAACTAAAAAAAAAATC
The DNA here is from genome assembly GCF_036898095.1 of Palaemon carinicauda. Classification (NCBI taxonomy): domain Eukaryota; kingdom Metazoa; phylum Arthropoda; class Malacostraca; order Decapoda; family Palaemonidae; genus Palaemon; species Palaemon carinicauda. The sequence goes on along the minus strand of NC_090733.1, from coordinate 86,199,813 downwards.
ATGCACATGGTAGCCAAACAATCCACCAAGACTTTCCACAACTGATAACTATACAAGTTGCACCATTCTACGACAATTTCATAATACGTAATAACTTTGATAATTATGCAAATTACCTTAGAAGGGTAAACTCGGTCGCGCTCGACCCCGACGCGTCTCAGAAATCGGGGAAGGAGTACAGCTACAGCAATGCACATCTGGACACTACTAGAGCGTGTAGGGGAGACACCTCCTGCAGGTCGATCACCCACAAATTCAGTCACGGGGGTGAGTCACGTGAGAAAAACCTCTTTTTTTTTGACGCTCGGGGTCGCGTACGACCCACCGTACCTATCCAGGGTTAATTACACTCGGAAAAACCATAATCATGCATGAAGTACTAGGACCAAACGACTAGGCTACATGGCCTAGCGTAGGCCAGAATGGTGAATACTTCGCCAAATAATACTAAGCACGAAAGGAAATCCTATGTAATGCTAAATAGCTAAAATTTATTAAAGCAAAACAACCAGCAATGTCGCTCTGACTAACTAATTTATACCTAGCGAGCGACAGCGTCCAAGACGCCTCTGGTAGGCTACGGCTCTTGTATCAAAGATTAATCCTATTAATCACTCAAAATTTTACCAAGAGCCTACATTTATACATAAAAGACACTATACTCAACTTATCAGAGGCCGACGAAGACGGAGAAGCCATGAAAAGTCGAATAAATCCAAGATTTGCGAG
>NC_090733.1:86177738-86195238 GCF_036898095.1 Palaemon carinicauda | reverse complement strand
TTTCTTCTTAAGACCTCTGCAAATAAAATACAGAATACCGAAAGCAAAAAAAAAAAAAATCATAACACCAGTTTTACACACCTCATCAATAACTTCCCTCTGGTTACGGGCAATACGGGCTTCTTGGGCAGGACAGGGGTAGGAACAGATTATTCCTCCATCCCTCGATTTTACTTGTCCGGGTTTACGGCATAATTTCGCAACACAACTCACCTCCACCGTTTCGCCATTTATTTAAATCACTACAACACTCGTACATGCAACTTTCAACCGGTGGCCCCTAGCCGTTTTCCTGAGAAATCATTCATCTTCCCGCCCTTCTCTTATAACATTAACTATAAGGTATTCGCATCTACACATTCTCTAACAGTGCCTATACTCAAAGCTGAACTTTAATCCCGCAGACACTTGTCATTCGGGAACCGCCAGGGCTCCAGCAACCAGGAATCATATAAATACATGAATAATACAGCATCCGCCTGATGGATCTCACTTGACTTATTTAACCTCTGATTGTTTTTAGTTTCACTCAGCCAATGTTATACGTATTTCCACAATCATCAAAATTACTAAAACATTTTACGTATACATTAATCATCAACATAAGATCACATTGTTATCATCAAGATTATATAAAACACGTCAAAAGAAGAAATGAGGTCTGGTCAAACAACAACAATCGGCAAAAAAAAAAAAAAAAAAAAAAAAATTCTTCTCATCAACTCGAGGGACGTCACGTATGCAGGGGTAAGAGGAACACTTTTGAAAACTACCTCTTCAGGCACCACATGTACTGTATGTGTGCCTAATGATGTTCAGACACTGCGCCATTAATAATGCTTTGTATTACAACTGTGTTAGATTTAACCATCTTTACTCGGTACGGCCCAAATCGTTTCAAATACACACGATCGCCCACAAATACTTTTACCAGTGTGGTTTTGAACCGACCATCATACTTGGAGCTGTGATTTTCAGTAGCTCTTTTCAAAAACCTTTCAGTGGTGTTCATTACTCTCCTTAATAGATTTAATAAATATACACGGTATTGCTCAGCAGAATAATTTGACAATTGTTGCGATTTAATGAGTACAGCACATGGTAACACAGGGTCCTGTCCATACATAAAAAAGAAAGGCGTGTCCCTGACCGAAGTATTATATACAATGTTCAAAGCTAGCTCAGTTGTAGGAAGCATGGCGTGCTACTAAGTAACGTAAAATCTGCACTACTTCCCTATTATGTGATTCCACTAATCCATTTGCTGAAGGCATGTATGGCGTCACTGAAAAGTGTTCGATTTTCATCAAGTCCGTGACCGATTTCGCCACCTTATATTAATCACTGCTCGCACTCTTTCCATCCATTCCTCTTTTTTTTTGGTCCCTCTCGGACTTCTTTTATGTCCAACCACACCAAATCTATCAAGCCTGCATCCTCAAGGCATTCATTTCTGGACACCCCTGGTCATGTCCTCGGTCACCCACATATATTCCCCTTCGCCGTTCGTATCTCTCTCTTTCCCCTCTCTCTCCCTTCTCTCTCCCTCTCTCTCCCGTCTTCTGCATGCATATCAGGAGAGTTCTTATCCTGTTCTCTATTTTCTCTATTATGATGGGGTCTTCAATATTTTGGTTATGTTCTTCGTTCCTCTTTTGAGTCCTAGTTGTTACTCCTATTACTACACCTCTAGAAAAAGCATCAGGTACCTTGTTAGCTTTACCTTCTGTGGTGAAAACCCTCTATATTAAACTCTAACAATCTCTCAATTTATATCGCTTGACGAGAGGCCAAATAACTTTTATAGTACAAATCACGTAAGGGGCGAGGATCACTTTGCAATTCAATCGACTGACCTAATAAAAAACCGATGCCTCTCTAGAACTCAAAGAATAGCCAAGCCTATTGATCGAATAAACTATAATTTTTTTCTGCCCTTTTTAACGCCCGGGAAGCAAAACTAATGGTTCGCTCTCAACCTTTATCATCTCGTTGAGAAACTGCTAACCAAAAGCTACGCTACTCGCATCTGTTGTCACTAAAAACGGGCGATCAAATCTTGGATATGCGAGTAATTCGTGGTTAGTTAAGGCAGCTTTCAAATGGTTAAAGGCCCTTTTTTCTTCCCCTCCCTAATTCATTACTTTTTGTTTCTTCAAAGCATCTAAGGCTCTTGCTATCTCTCCAAAACCTCTTATGAATTTACGATAATACCCTGCAAGTCCTCGGTATCCAGCTACTTCCTTAGAGTTACGTGGCCTGGGGAAATCTCTAATAGCCGCTACTTTACTGGGCAGGGTTGGATACCTTCTAGAGTTATTATGTGACCTAAAAATTCGACCTGTTTACAGAAAAATTTGCACTTTGACAAATTTATTTTTATACCATTACGTCGCAATGCTTCTAAAACTTTACGAATATTATTAGTAAGTTCTTCGACCGTTTTCCCTGTAACTATGACATCATCTAAATAAACAAGAACATTTTGGCCAATTAAGTGCAACAAAACCGCCATCATTACTGTAGAAAAATGACTAGGAGCATTTTTAACACCGAAAGGAAGAAAATTAAACAAAAATAATTTATCATTAGCCATAAACGTCGTTTTACATTTACTGTCTTCCTGAATGGGTATTTGATAGTATCCAGATTTTAAATCAACAGTTGTAAAATATTTGCTATCCCGTACTTTCACAAGTAATTCTTCGATCGAGGGTAATGGAAATGCATTATCCTTAGTGACTGCATTCAAGTTCCTATAATCTTGCCGAGCCATCCTTTTTCCTAACAGCTAAAATTGGAGAAGCCCAGGAGGATTCGCTCTCATCGATTATCCCCTTGTTCCCTTAATCTATTAATATCCCTTTCTATCTCTCCCTGGAAATGAATAGGTACCTTATAATTCCTTGACCTGATCGGCTCTGCCTGCCCAGTTTCAATGCTGAAGGGAAATCGATCAATCCTCCTGGGTGGCTCATCTCCAATTGCAATTACATTGGAATAATTATTGACAATACCACTAACTACAGGCTGATAATCTGACGGACATAATTTTCGCGCTTGCTTAATCAAATTCTGAGTGCGTTCGTCTGTGCAGGCTGGAGTTTTGGCTCCTAACATTCCTTTATAAGCAATTTCACATAACTGTAATTCACACACAGAATCACTTCCTAAATCAACTCTTTTATTCGACAAAGCAACTATTGTTATATCAGCTCTGTTCTCTTTTATTACTGTCAAGCCCTCTAATATCATATGGGCCCAATTGTCATGAGGTTTAACAACTACCTTGGCTCCTTCCGGAAGTGGGCGACACCGGGTCACATATGCTCGTAAAGGTCTGGGGAGACAATACTTCTCCTCTCTCAGGTACAGCTGTTACCCTACTTAAATGTCTCTCCGAGCTAAACACACGCACTTACTGTCTCATGACTTTCTATCGGCAAAATGTACCCTCCTGCTTTTACTGTTAATGTATCTTTTCCCCAAAGAAAGCAAATTTGATTATTAGAGATGAAAGATATTCCTAAAATGGCCTCGATTCCTGGAATTCCCAAGGTGGGCAAGACAAAAAAATCATGTGTAAACTTCATAGAACCTACCTTAAATTGAACGATTGTTTTATGGATTATGTGTAGTTTATTTCCTCCTGGCGCGCCAAGAACAATGGATGCCGCTGGGTGTGGTGGATTTAAGGATAATTTTTTTTCATGTCAGTGAAATGCTGGCTCCTGTGTCAATCAGAGCTTGAATTGATTTATTTTGTAGGTCAAACTGTCACTGCTAATATTCCTATACGGCCATTACGAGATATGGGGCACAGGCAATGTCGTCACTGCTTCCTCGGCTACTGTTTGTGATGTCATGCGGGGTGTGGGGGGGTGGTCATCGAACTCCCTCATCTCCCCTTTCCTCTATTTTCTTTTCCTTGGACGTTGGGCGGAGGGAGGTGTGCGTGTGCCACAGGGCCGCCCAGCCTGGTCGTTTTTTGCTGAGCACTCTCGAGATATATGACCGCAGGCCTGACAAGTGTAACAGCGGGGGTATCTTTGGGTGGGGCACTCCATTTGTTGATGCCCCTCACCCCCAACACTGGCCAACATTTAATTTGTTGAGTGCGTTCTTCTCTACCCCCCTTTTGGGAGTCGACTGCTTCTCATGGCTGCCAACTTCTAGGAATTGAGCCCGTTATTCCCAGTCATTTTTTCTTTTGACAAACTGTCGAAAATGTTTTGTATTGCACTCACTACGTATGCTAACGAGCGATTGTCATGTACAAATAACCACATAAATACGGGTTTACCAATCTGCGAATATGTTTAGGAGCAATTGCCTTTTTATCACCTTATGGGAGATTGGCATTCTGAGTAGCAAACGAATCACATTCCCGAAAAATGTGTGTTGCAAAACTAAGGACGGATTCACCTTCCCCGTATTTTGGGGTTGTAATTTTTTTTTAGGTCTCCCTTTCTCGCATCAGGAAAGGCATACTTCTCAATTAAACGTCGTTTTATTTCAGTATAACTTATTAAACTGTCTTGAGGCCAACACATTACCTCCATTGCCAGAGCATCTTTAGCAATCTTATTACTTGAATAGCTTTTTCTCTTTCAGACCACCCATATTTAACTACTTCAAAGTCTCTCAAAAACACTTTAATCGATTGAAAACTTTGTTAGGTCGTTGATCATCAAAAGGCCTAACACTTGCCTGGAGTTCTGGTAACTTTCGAACTACAATGTACTTTCACTTGTGTGCGTTTGAGCTTCATCCATGTACGTCGGATATGCTGTGGTTGCGCGCTGCTCCTGTTCTCCTTCCACAAACAGTCTGTTCATTTACTGTTGTAAGTTATGTAATTTATTTTCCAATTCTTGCATTCTAATTTCCTGTCTATATTCTTCATCGGCAACGCTATATCCCACTGCTCCTTTGTTCTCATCTGCTGCAGCAGTAGTGTCTGCTATGTTAGTCCTTGTGTATCTAGGCATCTTAAAATTTTATTTTACAGGCTCAAAGAACAACTTCACTCACAGCATACACAAAAAAAGTATTTATTACACCTGATACCAATATGTCCTATGTAGACGGATAATGAGATGTCGGAATATGGGTTTCCTTCATTTATTACAAAAGTTTTGTTCGTAAGTACACTGACCACAACTACCCTCTCAGGTGAGGGACTTGTCAACTCGAGCGCCCAAAGAAAACTAAACTCCCTTCGCTACCAAAATGCAACTGTGTACAATAAAAAGCTGAGACATAGGTTTTCGTGAAATTCTCATGAATACTGAGTTCATTTACCTTGACGTAAAGACATCTCTATATACATATATATATATATATATATATACTGTATATATATATATATATATATATACATATACATATATATATATATATATATATATAAAATATATTTATTTATATATATACATATATATATATTTATATATATATATATACATACATACATACATACTATATATATATATATATATATACATATATATATATATATATATATATATACTGCATATACATATTAGAATAATGAGATCCTTTCCCTTGAATATTTTCCAAGGCTTGTTGTTTATAATGACAAGGAGTAAAAAGAAAAGATTTATTACGTCCATAAGTCAAATTATTTTCATTCCTTTCCAAAAAATGCCTAAATATTCAACTATCTTTGAAATAAAAAGTGAATGAACTTACAACACCGAGATTATGACGTGAGATGAAACTGAAGAACTACACAGTCAGAATTAGACCGAGATTTCCATCAAATTAAGTCTCATTAATCCAAATAGTTTTCATGTCTTGGTGGCAGAATTCATAATATGATTATTTCGACGCACAGAAACTCTCTGCTTGGAATGAAAAACCTCAAAAGAGACAAACTTCAAGTTGTGCGATGTGTATCTTTAATCTCAACATCCTTTTTGTTTTTGCCGAGGTTTGTTGCACTAGGTAATAAAGGCAAGTAGTTGGGGCAACAGAGATGCAGTCCCAAGATTAAGTTTGGAATTATTCGTAACGATATTTGATTATTTATATTTTTCAGCCTAAATAGGATTAAGGGGCATATATGGGGGGGCCTATAAGATATACCTGCGTGTTACTTTTTCATATTCCAAACAGTGATGTCATTTTGCTGAATTCCAAAATATGAAATATTTGTGGACATGATTACAGAATGATCCAAAAGGGGCATACATGGATAGCCCTAAACACAGATATCTGTTTGGTCGTTTTTCATATTTCAACCAATGATATTCTTTGGATGAATTTCAAAATGAAATTAATTTGCAAACATGATTACAGGATGTGGCATCTATCAACAACATGATTACAGGATGTGGCATCTATCAACCGAAAAAGGACGAAGGGTCATATGGATAGGCCTAAAATATATAGTTTGCTTGTTCTCATTTCATATTTCAAACAATGATATTCTTTGGATAAATTTTAAAAGGAAATTTATTTGTAAACGTGATTACAGAATCAGATATTGATGAATTCCTGGTTTATTTAAAATCGCAATTCATTGCATAGAAATATATGCTCTTTGAGAAAAAATATAACTCTACATATTTTCAGGGATGTATGTTCAATCTTTGTGCAATTTTTCCAGAAGATGTAGTTTCTTTCCAAACTGGTGTTTTCGAGTACGGCGAAGAATTTCTTTAAGATACAAAAATCCCCTGAAATATTGGATTTTAGATAGATTATCTTGTTGTTGCTGTTATCACTGGAAAGAATGAATCCTTTTGAACCAAGAAAAAGAAAATAGAAAGGATAGCTTCAATTATTTTTTTTCTCTAACTGTATTTAAAAACGTGAGTTTTTACATGTCTTAGAAAGCAAAGAAATTCAAAATAAAATTTCCTAAATAAGGAATTCAATCAAGGAATATTTTTAATAATGAAGGAAAGACCATCACCACAATTCAGGAAAAATATCCACAGAAATAAAGTATTAAGTTTTATTTAAATGTAATAACTCACAAACACGAGTTCTCACACAGCTTAGAAAATAAAGTGATCCAACAGTAAATTCTATTAATATGAAGGAAGGAACATTCTTTCGAATTAATACCCGGAAATAGGACATAAGAACAGAAAAGGGAATCAAATAAATACAATTGCATGGAATCGATTATTATTTAATAATTCCTTATCATAATTTCCGAGACCACTCTGCAAATATAAAATCATAAAATGGAAAATAATCGTTTATGAAACGTCTTTTTCGGGAGGAATATCTGTTTTCCACTTCCTGTCAAAGTGACAATTTATAGTCAGCAATGGCTATTAGATTTTCCCTTCTCTTTTTTTCTTTTTTGTTGAAGAGAAATAACTCTTCAGACGAAAATAAAACCGAAGGCGAGTTTAAAGTCTTCACGCTATTGGAAATGTTTGGACGAAAATTAGGAAAGAAAACTAGAATCACAATGGAAAGTGAATGAAAGGTTAGGAATATGTGCAAAATCTGTAAAAAAACTGCAAAATCCGCAAAATCTAAAAAATCTGCGAAATCTACAAAGGATTTCTTTTGTGGTGGATATTGGGAAATAGAAATGCTGCTAAAATGTTTACAGCCAATGACACATTTATGATGGAATTAAGATTTTCTAAATTAGATAGTTTGATGCCTAACATAACGCAAACATCTCTAAAACTACTTATTTATCTTTTTACCCAAATTTTAGTTCAATTATTTCCAACTATAGAAACATGGCTGGACAGCAAGGAAGGATTTTCCTTTTATATGGCCCTTCTTATAAAGACATGAATGTTTTTTCACGTGAAAGAAATTGAATTGGTAGAAATAATTGACAATACAACAACGAACTACCAAAGATATTTATCACAGATGTGAGTTTAGATTTAAATAAAACGACCCATATAGATAAAATCTCACCAAGAGGAAATGGGTAAGCCCCGTTTACTGAAATTACTTCTATTAACGTGTTTTTTTTCCCATTTGTATGGGGGCAAGCACGGGTTCTTTCTATTTGAAGGACTTTGCTTTGGCTTAGTCCGGATCACCTGCCCTGCCTGATATCCCTTAGACCCCGGTTGTGTAAGTTCATGTGTTGTACCACTCAACGTCGTCCTTCCTCCCAGCAGCGAGGAGGCTTGGCGCAATTAGGTCGACAGTTCGAGACATGCAAGGTGTCTTGCTTCCTAATAAATGTTTAGAGAATTTATTCTGAACTTAAAACTTGGGTATCTGGCGTATGTATGTATGTATATATGTATTTATGTATTCATGCATGTAGAGTATGTATGTATACACACCTATCTTATGATTTTCTTGTTTAATGCTTAGATTTTTTTTAACTCAAAACTTGGGTACCTAGCGTATGTATGTATGTATATATGTACACCTATCTTATAATTTCCCTTCCTAATAAGACAACAGAGGAAAACCAATATGTATTTGGAGAACAAAAAAAGGTTGGATTCAGTGAAAAGATTAGACTGACGTCGAGATGTATGGAAACAATAGGAAGCGGAACTTCAGTTGTTCTCATTTAGATATTCCAGTCCATTTGACAGGAACAGCCATAATGTAACTTGGATGAACCATCCATACCATCATATGTCGAGATTAAGCTACAAATGGTTCCTCTCTCTCTCTCTCTCTCTCTCTCTCTCTCTCTCTCTCTCCTCTCTCTCTCAAGCCATCCAGGGACATAAGACTAACTGGTACTATAAGCAGTGACGTTACTATCCGAATAATGTTTTGTGAAGACTTTGCTCGGTATCTCAGGAGGCAAATATAAGTATATGTGGCTATTTATTATGTTGCATTGCCTTACTAAATCCTTAGAATATAAGCTAGTTACAGGTTAAAATGCTACGGAAAGACTAAATGATGGGATTATGGATTAACAATAAGTCAGAAAAAGAGTAACATGGATACGAGAGCAAACTAAAGGAAAGGATATTCTAACATTCAAGAAAAAGAAATGGAAATGGGCAGGACATTTCATGGGAATGGCAGATAATATATGGACATTAAGAATAACAAAATGGATCCCTAGAGATTGCATAAGCAGCAGGGAAAGTAAGAGAAGACGATGAAATGACGAAATAAGAAAATTTTGGGGAATAAACTAGCATAGAAAGACCATAAACAGACGGGAGTGGAAAGACATGTCCGATGAACTAAATTTTTTAATACTTATTCACTTGAACAATACTTAGGAAAGTAATTTAAACAACCTAACACACAGATTAATATAATTTTTAACACCTTACAATTAAAAACAAACACGCTGAACGTGGCAAGCCAAATAGTACATTCGTATGTTAGACCGCTTTATAGTTAAATGGAACTCCTGTCAACGAAAGGACCTCATCCAAAACGTAGACGAGGCGAGAAAGTCCTATTCAGTGAATATGTTTAGCTCGTAACCAGTCTGTCCTAAAAATATGAACAATATCACTATTAGTGACATGGAAACAGTAAGTCAAATTAAATTTCCCCAGAATTACTCAAAATTAAGCTGCACAAATTCTTACAGGGCTTCGCACAAAATAAAATTAACCAAAGCCATAAACTTCATAATAATGCAACCTTTGACACAAATAACCTGGAAATTTTATATGAATAAATTGACTCAAAAGGACCAAGAATAGTTATTTAATAATTAAGGATTTAGCAAGACCTTTACTTAAATATAAATGAAAGTACTGGCAATAACAAGGAATCGAACTAAAACCCGCTTCCTTTAGTTGAACCCCATACCTGTTATTGTCCAGAGAGGCATATAAGTGGAAGGGACGATGACGTTCACCACAAGAGCAAGTTGCAGATAAAGCCAATTATGCGACACATCAAGCTAGGACTCCACTTGGGCTCAATCACACACAACAATGCTGAATACATCAAAATAAACCCTTGGTCATAACTCGAGGACGAGGACTTCAGTACTGCATACGTCTCGACGTGGCACATGATCGTGGCAAACTAAAGGAAGAAGCTATCCAGTGGTCCAGTGGAGGTTTTACAACATCCACATATTGTTTATATTCCTCACTGTATAATTTGCGATGAAGAAACGCATCTACGAAAAAAAACACCTGAACACGAAGATTAGTAATTTCTCAGAAGGCTTAGAGGAATAGAGGAGGAGTTGCTGCCATACTGTGGACGGAGTTATGTCTCTGCTTCCGTCTTTCAGTACATAACCATATCGGCTTGTATAGTTATAACAAGGTAATAAGGGAACCAATGGAAGAGAGTTAAAAAATTAAAAACAAGCTAATTCAATACCAACTTAAAACTATCAAACAACCACTTATTCCCTTTGAGTCAAAATATGCGGTTAATACAAACAAAAATGGAAAGTTACGAATTATATTCGTAATTTTCTGAACATCTGAGGCTTTTGTCCGGCAGTGGACTAGTAACGGTTGATGATGGCAATGATAACACGAATATTGGATTAAAGGTCGCAATGTCATGTATTATCATAGTAACAAAAGAAGAAAAAGGTGGACTACAGGAATAAAGAAAAGATAAGGTTAGATTTTTAAATTTGATCCAAAAGGCCTACCACTAGATCCTAGTAGACGTGGGGAGGCTAGACGGATGGAGGCTAAACGAAGAAAGGGTACACGGAGGGAGGCAATATTATATATACACACACACACATATATATATATAAATATATATATATATATATATATATATATATATATATGATAAATTTTGCACATTTTTACGTGTTTTTCATATTCAAATAAGCCATATATATTTTTGATACATTAATGTCTGGATTCTCTTAATGACCTCGGGATCAGAGCCCCAGGCGAAATCACACAAAGAAAAGAGCTTGGCTCCGGCCGGGAATCGAACCCTGGTCGGCAAGCTTGTATAGACAGTGACTAAGCCACTTGGCCACGAAGAAAGATAAAAGTCAATGACAATTCTTCTGTACTTATACCTGTCGAATTCAGGTATTTTGTACTTAGAATTGAAATCAACCCATCTTCACCATCGTAGCTAATTGGTAGTTTGTTACTTGGCATTCAATTAATGATAAATTTTGCACATTTATACGTGTTTTTCATATTCAAATAAGCCATATATATTTTTGATACATTAATGTCTGGATTCTCTTAACGACCTCGGGATCAGAGCCCCAGGTGAAATCACACAAAGACAAGAGCTTGGCTCCGGCCGGGAATCGAACCATGGTCGGCAAGCTTGTATAGACAGTGACTAAGCTACTTGGCCACGAAGAAAGATAAAAGTCAATGACAATTCTTCTGTACTTATACCTGTCGAATTCAGGTATTTTGTACTTAGAATTGAAATCAACCCATCTTCACCATCGTAGCTAATTGGTAGTTTGTTACTTGGCATTCAATTAATGATAAATTTTGCAAATTTTTACGTGTTTTTCATATTCAAATAAGCCATATATATTTTTCATACATTAATGTCTGGATTCTCTTAATGTGCAAAATTTATCATTAATTGAATGCCAAGAAACAAACTACCAATTAGCTACGATGGTGAAGATGGGTTGATTTCAATTCTAAGTACAAAATACCGGAATTCGACAGGTATAAGTACAGAAGAATTGTCATTGACTTTTATCTTTCTTCGTGGCCAAGTGGCTTAGTCACTGTCTATACAAGCTTGCCGACCAGGGTTCGATTCCCGGCCGGAGCCAAGCTCTTGTCTTTGTGTGATTTCGCCTGGGGCTCTGATCCCGAAGTCGTTAAGAGAATCCAGACATTAATGTATCAAAAATATATATGGCTTATTTGAATATGAAAAACACGTAAAAATGTGCAAAATTTATCATTAATTGAATGCCAAGTAACAAACTACCAATTAGCTACGATGGTGAAGATGGGTTGATTTCAATTCTAAGTACAAAATACCTGAATTCGACAGGTATAAGTACAGAAGAATTGTCATTGACTTTTATCTTCCTTCGTGGCCAAGTGGCTTAGTCCCTGTCTATACAAGCTTGCCGACCAGGGTTCGATTCCCGGCCGGAGCCAAGCTCTTGTCTTTGTGTGATTTCGCCTGGGGCTCTGATCCCGAGGTCGTTAAGAGAATCCAGACATTAATGTATCAAAAATATATATGGCTTATTTGAATATGAAAAACACGTAAAAATGTGCAAAATTTATCATTAATTGAATGCCAAGTAACAAACTACCAATTAGCTACGATGGTGAAGATGGGTTGATTTCAATTCTAAGTACAAAATAGCTGAATTCGACAGGTATAAGTACAGAAGAATTGTCATTGACTTTTATCTTTCTTCGTGGCCAAGTGGCTTAGTCACTGTCTATACAAGCTTGCCGACCAGGGTTCGATTCCCGGCCGGAGCCAAGCTCTTGTCTTTGTGTGATTTCGCCTGGGGCTCTGATCGCGAGGTCGTTAAGAGAATCCAGACATTAATGTATCAAAAATATATATGGCTTATTTGAATATGAAAAACACGTAAAAATGTGCAAAATTTATCATTAATTGAATGCCAAGTAACAAACTACCAATTAGCTACGATGGTGAAGATGGGTTGATTTCAATTCTAAGTACAAAGTACATGAATTCGACATGTATAAGTACAGAAGAATTGTCATTGACTTTTATCTTTCTTCGTGGCCAAGTGGCTTAGTCACTGTCTATACAAGCTTGCCGACCAGGGTTCGATTCCCGGCCGGAGCCAAGCTCTTGTCTTTGTTTGATTTCGCCTGGGGCTCTGATCCCGAGGTCGTTAAGAGAATCCAGACATTAATGTATCAAAAATATATATGGCTTATTTGAATATATATATATATATATATATATATATATATATACTGTATATATATGAAGATGAAGTAGGATAACCAGTATTATACTAAATATTTCAGAAAATTAACATCTAGTTAAACTGAGGTTTGCCTACGCTGTATCAAATTCAAGTTAAACCTGTAATACAAGATTATATATACAGTATAACCCACATTTGTTGAATTGAAGCTAACGAGGAATGTTTAAGTAATAAATTGAATGTACATTGTAATGTGTTGTTATGAGATATCTCTAGTGTTGCTATCCATTTATATTTATCCTTTTGCCATATTAATTTTTTCTTATTTCTAATATCTTTTGTTGTCAATCACACAATGATACTGCCAATTTATTGATTTGCTTAGATGGGGTTCAAGGAAATATCAGTCGGCATGAAGAATTGTTTATACAAACCTTCACAGTAGACCTGTTATTTGTTTTAATCTCGTTATAGTTCAGTTACACAAGCATATTGTACATTATTTTTAGCGGCCGATATTTCCATGTGCTTAAAAACTGAAAAGTAAGTTTACAGTACTTTATTTATGTTTAGAAATGTCGAATTAGCTGACGTTGCTGATTGCCAGGAGCTTTTCTCCGGAGGAGGGCTTTTCCGTTGATAATTTCCGGACAATCTACAGCAGCTGGAGCAAATTTGACATTATTTCTAAACACAAGCAAAGCACTGTAAGATTAGTATTAGATTAATCTCTGAAAAAAATACTAGTCAATACGAATAATATAAAGTATATATATCAACTGTAATGTTTTGGACTTTGAAGAAATGAAAAATCGAATTAATATCAGAAAAACAAAACTTTCATGAAATAGTTGCGTGACCGGAAAAAAATAATGATGTTAAAAAGCGTCCACAACATAGTGAAGAAGAGATATGGAAGAAGTCAAAAGTTGAATCGATGAAGTTCTTCCTTCTTTTCATGATAAAACTAAATGAAGATATAATTTTTCAATCTTGAATATGCTCAAACATGTATAACTTGAAATCTCTGTAAATGTTTGACAAATATTACGATACTTATAAAAAAGAAAAATTTCAGCGATACAAAATCCTAATTTACTCGGCCATCTATTTTTTGCATTTCAGAGGACTTTGGTAAAATGTTGAATTAACTCTACTCTCATTTGTGGACGTGAAGGTTGGATGTCGAATATAAACGAAAATAGAATGAAAGTTAATAGTTTGACTAAAAGTAATTATGCAAAGTGATTCTAAGGAAAATAGTTAAGAATGAAATGTGGATAAACTTACTAACCGTGACTTAACCAATCACAACTATCAAGGATCAAGATTACCAATATTTCTATATAATTTATTTTGCCAGTTTAGAAAGGAAGAAAAGAGGCAGTAAAGATTAAGTGTCAATTCGACGGTATAAAAGGAATTGGAGCTATATTAATGAGATACTGTTAAATGCATCAAGTTTCAGCATTATGTAATATTTGAAAAATAAGTGTCTGTAATTTTTATCTTAAGAGCGCTTATTTAAAGGAAACTGATTTTAAATACATACAAACATGCGTACATACATACATACATACATACATAAATGAACACATACATACATAAATGCATGTATACAAGCATAAATCTATACAAGTATGTATTTACTTTATACACAAAATTATCGAAAGCCTGTTTTTTCTCTTTACATTATGCACTGTAGCCTAAACTCACTTTATGTTTATTTCTCTGAGTTATTCATTTTACAACAGGAGCATGTGCTCAGAAATTAGCCTTACTCCAAATGTATGTAGATTCGTTAGCATTTAATAATAGCCGTGTTACTACTACTACTACTACTACTACTACTACTACTACTACTACTACTACTACTACTACTACTACTATTCAAAAGATAATTGAATAACCTGATTAAAGTTCTGCCATGAGGGGAAAAATTACTTGTATTTATTACAGGAGGAAATTTGAGAACGCCATTTTTAATATACATTTTGTAATCTTTACGGATTCTCTAGATATCCTATATATACTGCATTTGTGTTTGTACTTTTATTTTTGTATGAATATGCCTTTGTATATAAAATGAATTTATATATATATATATATATATATATATATATATATATTGAAAGTATACCACCAATTCATATGTGCAGGTAAATTAATTTCCTCAAATTATGTGAATATTGAAGTACTTAAGAATAAAATGCATTTATGGAACGATTTAAAGTGAGAGAGAGAGAGAGAGAGAGAGAGAGAGAGAGAGAGAGAGAGAGAGAGATCAATCTTTTGTCCAAAAACTTTGCGAGGTTAATTTTTGTTAATGGATTTTTTCAATGTGATTGCTGAATCCATTACCGCTTTTGAAAGGAGAGAGATTCCAATAATATTTCAGAAATGTCTGTTCAAGCCAATGAATTTTTGACAGACTCTCAATATCCCTCTAAATATCTGTCTTGTCGTGAAAGGCAGCTTAATGGAATTTAGTCGAAAGGAAAATTAAGCTTCGGATATGAGAGCCGTCAACGAGATATTTTCTTTTTAATTTACGTACCCCATAAAAATTGAATGATAAATACTTTAATTTATATAATTAATTGATTAAATTGAAGCTCAAATTTCATGAAAATGGGATTAAAAAGTCTGATAAATATTTTCTACCAACCCTTTTAAAACTTCATGTCTTTCAGATCACCTATGGACTATGACACTTCAGATGATCACTAATGCAATACTTTCATATTGAAGAAATTCTATTCAGAAGTATCTTTATTCATTTCTAGTTTAATTTAATCTTAAGTTTGTATATTTTAGATAATACTTCAATAAATATAACAAGACTAATAGTAGCACGAAATTTTACAATGATATATTATGTCTTTGCATTTTTTGAATGGTTTAAGTTTGATAATATTGTAAAAATATTTGCTAAGAAAATTAGCATGAAACAGTTAATGGAAGGTTTTTCATGGAATGAAAACTGTTAGGATATCTTGAGCGGAAGAACGTCCTTACGAATTTGTTTAGTATTGACAGGCTCCTGTTTAAAGGTTTAAAGGCTGTTCATGGATGGCATATCCAAGGGACAGTGACAGTGCCGTGATTAGCAGGACAATGCCTTTAAATACATAAAACCAGCGCTAAAGGCCCCTCTCCACCCAAGCTAGGACCAGGGAGGACCAGAAATGGGTGCTAATGACTCGGAAGGTAGACTTATATGTTCCCCCAAACCCTCCCGTTCCTTAGCTCATAAGGATAGCTGCAGACACTACAAGAAACTATCGTGCTTGATTGGAACTCGAACCCCAGTCAAGGAACTTTCCAAAAGAAGTGATCCACAGGGCTGTAGTTCCACTGGATAACCAATGAGCCAACAGCAACCCCCTCTTAGTGGAATGTCGTAGTTTCTCTTTAACACTTAGTGTCTTAAAAGGTAAGAAAAAGATGAAAGAGTCCATTGCCTTGCATACATCGAAATATACTAAAACTAGACCTTTTATGAAGAAAAAATTATTTAATTTGTCAAATTATAAATGGTAAGGGTTCTGTATGGTATATTAAGCAAGTGATATTTTGCCTATGCAACAAAGACTAAATGTCTGACAATATTATATATATATATATATATATATGTATATATATATATATATATATATACATATATATATATATATATATATATTTAATGTATATATATATATATATATATATACATTATATATATATATATATATATATATATTTATATGTCTGTCAGAAAGTATTGTCCTTGATAATAATAATAATGATAATAATAATAATAATAATAATAATAATAATAATAATAATAATAATAATAATATATTTTTGGAGTAGACCCTCCTTTATGCAGGTTATATGGAAAGTGATTGCTGCCTCAGTGGGGTTAATTTTGTAATTAACTTTTTCTTTTGTTCTTATTATCTTTTTTTCTTCATTGCTACAATCCGCCAGTAACTGGGAAAGGGACATATTATCATTAGGAAGGTGATGAAGACCATATCATTCACAATTCATCTTTAATATATCGTAACACACTATAAAAGTACAGATAATACCTACAAAGTATGAAACACTATTGCAATGTTAGTGTGCACAAAGTAATGGTCACTTATGTACAAAAAATTATAAATTATGTGGAGTTGAGTATAACACATCCTTCAACCTAACCGGTTTCGAACAGTGAGAAAGTTTTCTGCTCATTATCAAGAGTGAACTGTGACACAGGTGTTGTTGTGAGAGCTTATATACGGAGTCCTACTTCGATATTCCATCCATATTGGTCAAGGACCACCCTAGGGCGGAGACCATTAATCCTGGGAGGTAGTGGCCTCTGGCTAGCCGACGTGTTTGGTGGGATTAATGGCTCTGATTCTGTCTGGAGATAATCATGCTTTTGACCTTCGGCTACATCAGTCCTGCTATTGTCGTTATTACCTGGACTATTGTTGGTGGTGGACCTTATACACGTTGGCAATAAGGTCCCTTCTTGTGTGGTGTTGAGGTCAGGTCTTTCTTGTTAAATGAAAAGAGCTTCCATTATCCTGAGGCGTCTGCTGTCAGGGGCACGGCCGATGATGAATAAATTTTTCACTATGTGCTCCCTTTTTATCTTGAAATTATGTTTTTGGAGGCAAGGCATTTTTATTGCACCCTGTTGCACGTAGTAAGATAATCTCTCAAATA
>NC_090733.1:86162738-86167738 GCF_036898095.1 Palaemon carinicauda | reverse complement strand
CGTCTTCGTCGGCCTCTGATAAGTTGAGTACCATGTCTTTTATGTATAAATGTAGGCTCTTGGTAAATTTTTGAGTGATTAATAGGATTAATCTTTGTTACAAGACCCGTAGCCTACCGGAGGCGTCATGGACGCTGTCGCTCGCTAGGTATAAGTTTAGTTAGTCAGAGCAACATTCCCGGTTGTTTTGCTTTAATAAATTTTATCTATTTAGCATTACATAGGATTTCCTTTCGTGCTTAGTATTATTTTGGCGAAGTATTCGCCATTCTGGCCTACGCTAGGCCATGTAGCCTAGTCGTTTGGTCCTAGTACTTCATGCATGATTTTGGTTTTTCCGAGTGTAATAAAATTTTATTGAAGCTTTAGGCTATGTTTTATACATTTGAGATTGTGTGGAATATTTCCAAGATAGTATACGAGTGAGTTTCGGTGATTTAGGTAATCGATTCTCTTGGTGCCTAGGCTAAGTTGCTTATGGAGCCTTAGTATACTTTCTCATACTCCCCGGTTGCTTTCTTTTCTTTGGAGAAGGTATGCAATCCCTTTCCCTCTGTTTAAGCCTTGGGCTTATCCCTAAGTGGTTTTTTCCGAATTTATTTTCGATAAAACTATACTGGGGTGTTACTGTACCTTCCTGTTCCAGTAAGTCTGGTTCAAAGAGGGACAGAACAACAGAGATTTTAGTCTGAGTCTGTGCTTGTCTGGCTTGGGGTAGAGTCTCCCTCGCTGGCCTGACACAGACAAAGGTGGCTTAGCCTCCTTAGGTCACTACCGAAGGTTTCTGTGGATATGATTCCTTCTTTTGTGATCTACCAGACTAGTCCTTGTTGCTGTTCTCGGGGGAGGATAAGTTTCTTTCCCTGGGAGTGGCAACACCTTCCTTGCTTTGGTGCTCTGGGAGCTGGCAAGTATTGCTGGCCTCCCCCCTTAGATCTCCCTTAGGCTAAGATAAGTTTCTTGGCTGTGGGTGATCCGTCACTAAAGCAAGGTTGGTAGGACCCTCTTTTGTCCCTTCCCCCTCTATCTCCGTAATGGCCTAGCCATTACAGTACTGTACGTCGTTCTACATCTGGACCTTAGTATAGGTTAGGATGTGGAATTGACTCAGCCCCCTGCCGGCCGGCAGAGCTGCCAGCCGGCAGAGCTGCCGGCCGGCAAGGGTCTTATATTTTGAGTGCTGCCCGGACCTCCCTTGGTCCCTTATCCATGCCTGCCTGTAGAGCCAGACGGCATTGGCCGGGAAGCCTGAATTAGATTCTCCCCTTCCTTATATGCACTCTTTCGGATTGCCGGGCTTGGAGGTAGTGTACACTCTTATCCCGGCATCATTCTATTTTTCTTCTAGTGCTGTACCCGACCCGGCTGCCGGCCTATGAGGCCGGCAGCCGGGCAGGTGTAGTCCTCTGGTTCTTATGCTACCGGCTGGCATCGGTCCTGTACCTTTGCCGGCCGGCTAATGTCAGCCCTTGTCTGCCGGTCACCAAGAGTGTGGCCAGCAGCTGGGTACTACCTTGTGTAGTTGCCGGCCGGCAGCCATTGCTGGCCGACATTGGCTGTTGCCGGCCGGCAATATCTGCCGACCGGCACATGCATTTGAACCAGAGTTCTGCCGCCTTATAGCTGTTAAGTAGTATACTTTAAAGCTAGTTATGGTGTGTGCCGGCCGGCACCTATCCTCCTATACTGTACTAGTATTCTTCAGTATAACATATACAGTAAGAGGAAAACTATAGTATGGGTTTTGGTACAGCACTGTGTGTTCTAACACTTTTGTGTTTTCTTGCACAGTCCTTTGCTGTTGCCCTACAGATAGGAAAGTGAGTTCTTTCCTGTCTATTATCCAGGTTTTTAAAATCATTGCTTAGGTGTGAGCTCCACCTGTTTCCTCTGGAAACTTTGCATTGGTTACTCTAGAAGAGATTAACCATTTGATTTTATTATCTGGAAGGCTGCAGCAATGGGTTGTGAGGGAAACACAAGTGTGTGTCTTTCCCTTCTGAATTGTTATGCTATACTATGCATATCCAGTGATACATAGTTCACTTGATACTCATGGAAATTTCTTCTCTTTACAGAAGGACCCTCCGAAGTGCGGAAGTGCTTTCTGCAACGTCCGCAGCAAGAACCTCTGCGGACATGAGTTTTGTAGGAGACACGCAGCATGCGCTGTCTCCAAGGATGATCTCCGGTATTGGGACCCTCAGGTATGTACTGTGTGCACTAACCTGATTACTGAGGCCTTTGATTCCCCTAGGACGGCGGAATCAAGGGATATAGCTAGGAAGAAGCTTCGTACCTGGGTAAGGGGCTTCCAAAAGAACACTTCTGGCCCTTATCTTCCAAGTGAGAAGATGAGGGCGTATCTTTTCCCTAAGGCATCAGCTGATGCAGTGATTCCCCAGCCTCAAGAGGAGATCCCCCAAGTTCAGATCCAGGTGGATGCTGAAGTCACGGTCGCGATGCAAGACATCCAGTTAGATTACAGGATGTCTGATGTGGACGCTAGTGTCTGGAGGAAGACCTCCTGGCAGAAGCCCAGGAAGAAGTTCAAGCCCCAGACGTTGTAGAGGTAGAGGTCGACGAGGTGTCGGCTACTCCGGTTCAGATTCCGGAGCCTATTCCCTCAACATCGGCCGGTCTCCCAGTAGAGCTGGGACAGGCCCTCTCTTCTATTGTTGGAATGATCCAACAAATGCAGAAGGAGAATCAGGAGAAGGTGGCTGCAATGGAACTGCGAATGCAGTGCCTTGCAGAATCACATGGGCCCCAGAAAAAGCTCAATGTGAAAGACCTTCCCTTGTGCTCAGATGCTAACCCATGGAGGTATGCTGAGCACATGCCGATGACGAATGGAAAGATCGTCTTCTTGGATAAGCTGGGCTCAGTTCCCCTGGAGGAGGTGGAATTCTGGCCCAGCAAGGCATCATATCCGGACTGTTATGTCCGGCTGAGGAAGAAACCAGCTTCAAAGGAGGAGACAGAGCCGAAGGAGGTCATAGTGATGGACCATGCTAAGGCCCAAGCTCTACTTTCATCCTCGATGAAAGAGAGGGGCTTCTCTAACTCAAAGGTAGCCGCATTGAACAGGAAGCTCCCTTCCTTTGTGTCCTCGCCTACTAGAGCCTTCCCCTTTTTACAGAAAGGGTTTGCGGCTGTACTAAAAGCATTCGAGGCCGGCAAGCCTTGCCCCTCCCTAGAGGAGTGTAAACCCTTGTCGCTGGCCCTGCCTATGGACCACAAAGACTGGAAGGACGTCCATCTTACGTTCTCAGTTGGAAAGTTGGAGGCTGATATTGCCGGACGTCAGTTCGGCGAGGACCTCCCTAAGCTGTCTGACTTTCTTTTGCGAAGAGAGTTCGAGGCAAAAGAAAGACTGGCTGCCTCAATGTCTCTTCAGACTACTCTCGAGACGATGGCAAGTGACCCCAAGGTCCATGAAATGTTCATGGTGGTGTCCAAGACTCATCTGGCCACAGTGACGAAGGACCTTTATGGCTTCGTCAAGGCAAGGAGAGCTTGTAGGGAGTTCGTGTTCACCTCGGCTACGGTGAGGCACGAGCCAAGGAAATTAATCTCCTCCAACATTTGGGGAAAAGACCTTTTCCCTACCGACTTGGTCAAAGAAGTTGTTGATAAGGCCGCCTTGGAGAATAGAAACCTTCTCCAGAAGTGGGGCCTGGCTATCAAAAGAAAGTCGTCCCCGGATGAGGGTCCTCAACCAAAGATGAAGAGTATGAGAACTAGGCTACCGTCTCGGCCAGCCAAACCTGTTAGACAGCAACAGCAACTGCAATTGCCATTGTCCCCAGTGCCCCAGATCGTGGCACAAACCCCGACCACTTTTCAGTGGGTACCCCAGGCCGTGTCGACACAGTCCACGGCATTCACCCTAGCGTTCGAAGGGCAGTCTACTTCCTTTCGAGCAAAGCCTAGAGGAGCAGCCAGAGGCTCGTCTAGACGCCCCTCAAGGGGAAGGGGATTCAGGGGTGGTCGTGGTCAGGAAGGCAAGACCTCAGGACGGCAGTCCAAGTGAGGTGATACCGGTAGGAGGGACACTTCTGAAATTTCGGGATCGGTGGACCTTCGATCCCTGGGCCCACAGCCTACTCAGGAATGGACTGGGCTGGAGCTGGTACAGCACTCCACCCCCGTGCCTTCGGTTTTTCCAACACTCCACCCCCATTATGGAGGAGTACGTTCAAGAACTGTTGGAGAAAAAAGGTGATCCGAAGGGTGAAGCCCATCAATTTTTAAGGGAGGCTGTTTTGTGTTCCCAAGAAAGACTCGGAAAAGCTCAGAGTCATTCTGGACTTGTCGCCACTCAACAAGTTCATAGTGAATTGCAAATTCAAAATGCTAACACTGCCACACCAAAGGACCTTACAGCCCAAGAGGGCATATTCCGTCTATATAGACTTGTCAGACGCCTATTGGCACATTCCAATCAGCCATCGACTCTCCCCCTACCTAGGGTTCAGGCTACAACGAAGACTATACGCCTTCGGAGCCATGCCATTCGGGCTAAACATAGCCCCAAGGATTTTTACGAAGCTCGCGAGCGTAGCTCTCAAACAATTACGCCTAAAGGGAATTCAGGTAGTAGCCTACCTGGACGACTGGTTGGTGTGGGCAGCATCCGAGACAGAATGCTTGCAAGCTTCCAGTCAAGTGATCCAGTTCCTAGAGTACCTAGGCTTCAAGATCAACAGAAAAAAGTCTCGACTTTCTCCATCTCAAAAGTTCAAGTGGCTGGGAATCCACTGGGACCTTTTGTCACACCGTTTCTCCATCCCGGCGAAGAAAAGGAAGGAGATAGCGGGTTCTGTCAAGAGACTTCTAGATTCCGAAAGGATATCAAGACGCGAGCAGGAGAGGGTACTGGGCTCTCTCCAGTTTGCTTCGGTGACAGACCCAGTGCTAAGAGCACAGCTAAAGGATGTAATCGGAGTTTGGAGAAGTTATGCATCAAACATGCGAAGAGATCTGAGAAGACCAGC
>NC_090733.1:86147738-86152738 GCF_036898095.1 Palaemon carinicauda | reverse complement strand
ATTTGATAAAAGTATAGTGTATTGTGTGGTGGTCAAAGCCAGTCATGATAAGTGGCGACCTTGCCAGGATCTTTCGTTCCTGAGTATTCACCGGTGTATATGCAAAGTTAATTCTCGGGGTAATTTTTCAGGCTGTGTATTTTCTCCTCCTCGGCGTTGTTTTATGTAAATTTAATATTTTGTGTGAATAAGTGGTCCTCTTGGTTGTTAACGTATTAGAACTCCTTAGAGGAGAGGGGTAGCAAGAGAGGTTGCCAGAGTTATATAGGGAAGACTTGGAAATTGTAGCAGAGCATTTTGATTCAGAATATGAAGTGTCCATAAGAAAGGGTGTATTACTATTGCAAATTTATGATTTTGTTAAAACTTTAAAGACTGGCAGGGAACAAGAGGTGAAACCTGATAAAGGAGTAGTGTCTGCAGAAATTTTGGATAGGCAAATTGCCCTGAGACTAATGGAATTTGAAATGGAAAAGTTTAAGGTAGGGGAAAGAGAAAAGGAGAGGCAGCATGAGATTGCCATGAGAAACCCAAGTTCTTTTTCCCCGCCCATTCCCCAAAAAGGTCATTAACGTCTGCTATTAATTTAGTGCAGGCTCTCAAATTTGGGCCTAAATTTGAGGAGAATAATATAGCAGAATTTTTTTGTAGCATTTGAGAGGATTGCTGCAAGGTTGGAGTGGCCCCAAGAGTATTGTACCTCTCTTATACAAAGTAAATTGGTTGGAAATGCTCAGAAGGTATATGTAACGCTGGAGGAGGATCTATCAGCAGATTATGAGAGTGTGAAGGATATCATCTTGAAGGCCTATGAGTTAGTCCCTGAAGCCTATAGGCAACGCTTCCGGAACTTAGAAAAATGTAGGGAACAAACTTTTGTTGAATTTGCTAGGGCAAAGGAACAATATGCTAGTGATTGGTTCAAGTCCAAGGAGGTGGTAGATTTTGAGAAATTGAAGGAGTTGATGTTGGTGGATAAACTGAAGGTCCACCTCGAAGAGTTAAAACTCGAGACCGTTCAGGAGGTAGCCATCGCTAGTGACGAATATTACTTGTCTCATAAGAGTGAGTTAGGGGGAGTAAGGACAAATGTGAAGTCTAGTTGGGTTAAGATGGGTAGGAATAATAATGCTAACCCGAATAATAATGCTAAGGTGTTTAGTAGAAATGATTATGGAAGTAATAATCAGGGTAATGCTAATAATAATTTTTCTCCTAACAGAGGTAATAGGCCAAATATATACAATCCAGAGAAAGTGCGGGCATTAACATGCTTCATTTGCAATAAGAAGGGGCACGCAAAGAGCATGTGTTATGCGTTTAAAAGAGTGTAAGATGCTAATAGTAGGCCAGTGATGGGTGTGGAAAAGAGACAGGGAGAAAATATCTCGACAAGGTCCGCTGACCAATGACTACCTGTTGTTTTGATAAAATCCTTCGGTAGTGTCTCCTTCGCAAATTTGTTCGAGAAAAGACAAGTACGTATTTTGCGTGATACTGGTGCAGCGCAGTCTTTGATCCTAAAGAAGGCATTACCTTGTAATATCGTACCGGAAATTGGGGAATTTGTGTTATTGGCTGGTTTTCCTAATATGGTAAAATCGTATGCCATTGAAAATTTTAATTTAATCTGCCCTTCCTTTGCAGGGAATTTGAAATTAGCCATAGTAGATAAATTCCTGGTTAAGGAGGTTGATGTGGTGATAGGCAATAATGTGGCTATGAAGAATAATACTTGTCCCATATTGATAAACCTGGATAGTGAAGTAGCAGCAGTTACTCGTTCTAGTGCTAGAGTTGTTGACGGTGCAGAGTCAACAATTGATGTAGATTTAAGTAGCTTAGATCATAGTGATAGCCAAGCTGTAGATCTTTGAATGTTAACGGACAAGTTAAATTGGACTACTGAAAAGCTTATCAAGGACCAGAAAAAGGAGTTTCAGGAACTCCCTATCGAGTCAGGGGAGGTGTCTGATATGACTGGTCCCTAATTTAAGATAATTAATAATATTTTAAATAGGTTGAGTAGGACTATGGAGGTGGATTATGTTGATCATGAAATTGTGAAACAGATAATAGTTCCCTTTGGTTACAGGAAGGAGTTAATGTCATTGGCGCACGAAAGTGGTTTGGTCGGCCATTTTGGAATTCATAAAACTTCCTGCAAATTGTTAGGGAATTATTATTGGCTGAAGTTGAAGGCAGATGTAAAGAAATTTGTCAATAGTTATGATGTCTGTCAGAGGGTCGGTAAACCCAATCAGCGGATTTCAAAATCACCTCTATGTCCTATTCCCGTAGTTTCCGAACCTTTTAAGGACGTCATTATTGATGTGGTTGGACCATTACCGAAGACGCTTAGTGGTAATGAGTATATTTTGACAATAATGGATAGGATATCTCGATATCCCGAGGCAATACCACTACGTACCATAAAAAAGCATTAAAATTGTTGACGTACTAATTGACTTTTTTACCAGGTTTGGGATGTCTAAAGTAATTCAATCAGATTGTGGATCTAATCTCATGAGTAGGTATTTCAAAGATAAAATAGCAGATTTGAATATAAAACATGTGACCTCTTCTCCATATCACCCCGAAAGTCAGGGAGTTCTGGAGAGATTTCATCAAACCCTGAAGTCTATGATAAAGAAGTTTTGTTTGAGCTATGGTTCTGAATGGGATAAGGAATTGCCTCATTTGTTATTCGCTTTTCGTTCTGTCCCAAGTCAGTCTTTGGGTTTTTCGCCTTTCAACCTTGTGTTTGGTCATTGTGTTCGAGGGCCTCTCAATGTGGTTCGTGAGTCTTGGGAGGGAGACGTCCCTAAGGTTGATTTATTGGATTATGTGTCTAATCTAGGCGATAAATTAACCAAGGCTTGGAAATTTTCGGGTGAAAATTCATTATGTAGCCAAAAAAGAATGAAGTACTTTTTTTATATAAGGTCCAAGGCACACGACTTTGCGGTAGGCGATAAAGTGTTGGTTTTGTTACCCTTCCCAAGGAATCCATTGAAAGCTTTCTTTTTCAGGTGCTTGGGAAATTTTGAAAAAAGTAAGTGAAGTTAACTATTTAGTGGAGACACCTCAAAAAAGGAAACCTTTTCAACTGTGTCATGAAAATATGTTGAAGGCTTATATGGAACGGGAGAAAGTCATTCCCGTGGCAACCATAGGGAATTCGGTAGATTCTGAAAACGATAACCATTTTTCTTTTTCAGAGGGGAGGTTATTGATGATAATTGTTTTAATGGATGTGAATGGCGGTCGGATAATAGAAAGTCGTTGGAAAATTTTTCGGGAGTAATTTCACATTTAGGTAAGGAAGAACAAAGGTCTTTAAAAAAAGTTTGTATCCAATTATAAGGAATTATTTTTGGATGTACCGGGTAGGACTTCGGTCCTTGAACATGATGTATATGTAGGTAGCGCCAATCCTGTGAAACGATCTCCTTACAGGTTGAATCCCTTCAAAAATGAGGTTGTAGTGAAGGAAGTGGATTATATGTTAAAAAATTACCTAATTGAACCTAGTCAAAGTCCGTGGTCATCACCGGTTGTATTGGTAAAGAAATCCAACGGTGATTTCAGGTTATGTTTTGATTACCGTAAGTTGAATGAGTTATCTAAATCTGATTGCTATCCATTACCTCGCATTGAGGATTGTATTGATCGAATGGGTAAGTCTAAATACATTAATAAACTCGATTTGTTGAAAGGTTATTGGCAAGTTCCTCTTTCAAAGCGGGCAAGGGCCCTGTGTGCTTTCGAAACACCACAGGGACTGTTTCAATGTAAAGTTATGCCATTTGGTATGAAGAACGCGGCTGCCACCTTTCAGGGGTTAATGAATACTTTAGTCCATGGTTTAGAAGGATGTGTTGCGTATATTGATGATATTGTTATTCATAGTGATGATTGGACAACCCATTTAAAACATATTAGGGCACTATTTGAGGTGTTGAAAAAAGCAAGTTTGGTTATTAATTTAAAGAAAAGTGAATTCACAAAGGCGAAGTTGGTATATTTGGGTCATGAGGTTGGTAATGGTAAAGTTGCTCCTAAGCAGGCCAATTTCGAATGTATTGAAAACATGGTAGTCCCTAAGTGTAGGAGGGATGTCAGAAGATTCCTTGGTTTGAGTGGGTATTACCGAAGGTTTGTTAGGAATTTTTCGGATATAGCCAATCCGTTGACAAATCTCTTAAGAAAGAAGGTAGCTTTTGTCTGGACGGATAAAACACAAAGGGCTTTTAATAATTTAAAAAGAGTATTAATTAATTTCCATGTCTTGAGAGCTCCTAATTTTGACCTTCCTTTTTCTCTTGCCAATGATGCAAGTGACGTTGGTGTAGGAGCGGTGTTGTTGCAGAATGACGAGCAGGGAGTTTCTTATCCTGTCGCATTCTTTTCAAGAAAGTTGTCCTCCGCCCAACATAGGTATTCCACTGTGGAGAAAGAGACTCTTGCTTTATTATTTACAATTAATCATTTTCAGGTTTATCTCTCCTCCTCACATATACCTATTAAGGTCTTGACGGATCGTAATCCCCTGACCTTCATCAGCAGATACAAAAATAAAAATCAACGATTGATGAGGTGGAGTCTCATGCTGCAAGAGTGGAATTTAGAATTTTCCTACATACCAGGAAAAGATAATATTGTTGCCGATTTTCTCTCTCGCAGTGTTGAATAGTAGTTAATTGGCAGAGGGCTATGCCGTTATTAAAGTTAGTATCTGAATCGTTCTAATTATGGTGTGTGTGCTGTTGAAGTGAGCACGTAGTGAGTAGAAACAAATGTATATTTAAGATTTATTAATCATGATTTCTTCACAGAGGACGATAATGTTTTAGGAGTAGTATACGGGATATTTAAAGTTAAAAGGTGAGAGTGATCACTGGTACTTGCTAATAGTTGATTAATTAAGTGGTCTGAGGTTTTGAGGTGTCAGGTACGATAAGGTTTATAATAAGTTAAGAAAAGAGATAGGCACTAAT
>NC_090733.1:86125238-86142738 GCF_036898095.1 Palaemon carinicauda | reverse complement strand
TATCCAACTGATATTCTTTGGCTGAATTTCAAAATGAAATTTATTTGTAAAAATAATTACAGAATCAGGTATCTATGAATTTCTGGTTTAACAAGTAAAAATGCAATTTATTGGATAAAAATGTATGCTATTTGAGGAAATATAACTCTTCACGTTTTCAGGTATATATTTTAAGCTTCGTGCAATCTTTGTAGAAGATTTATTTTCTTTTCAAACTGGTGTTTTCGAGTAGGGCGGAGAATTTCTTTAAGATATAAAATTCCCTTGGAATATTGGATTTTAAATAGATTATCTTGTTGTTATTATCACTGAAAAGAATGAATCCTCTTTAACCCAGAGAAAGAAAATAGAAATGCTAGCTTCTATTTTTTTTCTCTAACTGTAACGAAACAAATATTAAATTCTGTTGGAGATGACCTGTGGCTTTGTTTTGATGTCGACGCAGATATATTGTCTGACCTTTCGTGACCCCCGAAAGAGAAGAGCCAGTTTCATTTTGTGTCAGGATTTAGCGGTTTTATGAAAAAATTATCTACAAATAGAAAGTCTTACATTTGACTTCAATACACTAGCACACAAACACAAATTCTCACATATCTCAGGAAATAAAGAAATCCAAAAGTAAATTCTATATACATGAAGGAAAGAACATTCTTTCAAATTAATGCCAAGATATAAAAGACAAAAGAACGGAAATGGGAATTGAATAAATACAATTGCTTGGAATCGAACATCAATTAATAATTCGTTACTATAATTGCCGAGAGCACTTTGCAAATAGAAAATCATGAAAAGGAAAATAATCTTGTTTGAAACGTCTTTTCCGGTGGGGGGGGGGTATTTATCCCCTACTCGCTGTCAAATTGACAATTTATAGTCCAACAATGGCCATTATATATATATATATATATATATATATATATATATATATATATATATATATATATATATATATATATATTATGGTTGAAGAGGAATCTCTCTTCAGACGAAAATTAAACAAAAGGCAGGTGTAAAGTATTTCCGCTATTGGAAATGTTTGGACGAAAATTAAAAAAGAAAGAAAACTGGAATTACAATGGAAAGTTAATAAAATGTTGGGAAGGTGTACAAAATCCTCAAAATCTGCAAAAATATTAGGAAATACGAATGCTGCAAAATGTTTACAACCAATGATGCATTTGTGGTGAAATTAAGATTTTCTGAATTAAATAGATTGATGTGTAACATACTGAAACGCAACGTCTCTAAAACTACTTATTTATATTTTTACTTAAATTTTAGTTTTATTATATGAAACTATAGAAATGTGATTGCAAAGCAGGGAAAGATTTTCCTTTTATGTCCCTTCTTATAGACTTGAATGTAAAAGAAAAATTAAGCAATCTTATTTTTCAGTGTACAAAAAAAAAAAAACGTTTGTCGCGAGAAAGAAACTGAATTCCAAAAAAGAATTAACAATATAACATTGAACTACCAACGATATTTATCACAGATATAAGTTTGAATTAAAATGAAACGAGCCACATAGATAAAATCTCTCCAAAAGGAAATGGGTAAGCCACGTTTCCTGAAACTACTCCTATTAACGTGTTTTTTTTTATTTTTTTTTTTTTTTGGTATGGGGTAAGCACGGTTGCTTTCTATTTGAAGGATTTTTGCTTTGGCTTAGGGGTGGTCCGTAGTCGGGATCAGCTGCCCTGGCTGACATCGCTTAGACCCCGATGGCGTATGTTCATGCGTTGTACCAGTCACCAGCGTCCTTCCTCACAGCATCGAGGAGTTCTGGTATAGTTAGGTCAACCGTTCGAGACATGCGAGGTGTCTTGCTTCTTGTTGAGTGTTTGGAGAATTTTTGCTGAACTTAAAACTTGGGTACCTGGTGTATGTATGTATGTATGTATGTATATATGTATGTATGTATAGATATCTTATAATTTTCCTTCTTAATAAGACAATAGAACAAAAAAATATGTAGCCTATTTGGAGAACGAAAAATGATCAGATTCAGTGAAACAATTAGACCGACGACATGATATATGAAGACAATATGAAGCGGAACTTCAGTTGTTCTCATTTAGATATCCCATTCCATTTGACAAGAACAGTCATAATGTAATTCGGATGGACCATCCACTCCATCATATGTCGAGATTAAACTACAAACTCTCTCTCTCTCTCTCTCTCTCTCTCTCTCTCTCTCTCTCTCTCTCTCTCTCTCTCTCTCTCTCTCTCTCTTCGGGAGGCGAATATAAGTATATGTGGCTATTTATTATGTTGAATTGCCTAATAAAGCCTTAGAACATAAGATAGTTACAAGTTAAAGAGCTATGGAAAGATTAATGATGCGATTAACACTAAGACACAGAACAAGAGCAACATGTCTATTGAAAAAAAAAAAAAAAAAACTCTAACATTGTCCATGGGCCAGACCAGATATTGGCACCGCCTGGGGTGAATAAACAAAAGTGGTACAGGTAAGTTGATAAGCTAAATATAAGCCCATTTGAATGTGATAACCTATTCATACTGGGAGCTTAATCACTTTTGTTATGAAATTCTGTTATCCATAAATTGCTATAAATGATGACAAGTTGTGTTCGAGACCTATCGGTTTAAAAATTTTTAACTTTGTTTGAGAGATATTGTGTATAACCAGTGACAAATAAACGATTGACACATGTTAAGAGTTGACTTTGATTTGTTTGGATTATGATATTGTGTATTCTCTTCTAGGTTTTTGTTGAAAATAGTTAAATAGCTCGTGTTCGTAAGTTTAATTTTCAGTTGTTTAGATAGCGTTTAAAATGTGGATGTGTCACAGTGTTCGTCATGTAAGTTCCTATCATGCTAATTGTGTTTAGCTCAGCTTAATTAACAGTAATTAAGGCTAACAATATAATACACGAAGGAATACACTAATTAATAAAATGGTCTTTTACAAAACGATGGGGAAAATGCAACCAAGTCTGGCGATATCCTACAAACGGCAGCAATGCAGCTACGGAATAAAATTAAGAAGCAAGATGTCAGTGATATATGACCACTTGATACACAGAAAAACATCATTCCTGAATCTTCACTCGATTTCTGTTTACAGTGCTAACTGGAGAGAATGAACCCACAAATACGTCTGATAGGGTCCAGTGCCTTGCTGCATCATTTGGCAGTGACCTGGTGTTTGCAGTTACCATTGGCAAAATAAAACCACCCAAGCATATTTTTCTTCCATTTGCTGTTAAGTCTCTCACAACAAACACAGAAATTATTCAAATTGTAAATCGTCATGGTCACATTGTAGCTTACTCATAGAGTCAATGGCATTGTTGTCCAGTCCAAGCTTACAGGTCCCATGCCACAAAAAGTACTACCAGTAGTGGCCAGGTCGAAGAAAAGAAGCATTAATCCACCCCCATTGCTCCTACCAGCATACAATGTTGGACAGTGTGCTTTGCCACCAAAAACTCAAACGTTGGAGCCAAACACCAAGAAAGAAGTCCATGATGCTAAAACTAAAATCCACACCTGGTTCCTGACAGAATGTCAGACCCTGACAACCAGATCATCACTAGCTGGACTGGATTCAACATCAAGATCCGCAATAATATCACCTTGACTGAGGACATTTTGACCTACATGCCCACAATCAATGTTCCAGCAACAGCGATGTCCACTGTGAATGAAGTTCTGGAACAGTCACTGAGAATCCTGCAATCATTAAAGCTAAACAAAATCGTCTGCATCTTCTATCAAGCGCTGTATGCTAAAGCTGTTGAGATTGTGTAGAAACACGAAAAATTCAAAAATATCATGGGTGTCTTTCACACTATTTGCAATCTCCTTTCCATCATAGGCAAGTGATTCCAGGATGCTGGGCTTAGGGATCTGTGTGTCGAATTGCGAGTCATTGCAGATGGGTCTGTATCTGGAGTGATGGAAGGTCGCAAGTACAACAGAGCAGTTAAGCTACACAAACTTATGTACGAAGCACTGTTAAGGCTTGCCTGGAATGGTTTTCTTTCTTGGGTGGAGGAAAATGATGTTGGGGAACTTCATCACATCGAAGAAACCCTGCAGTGTATCGCCTCATTGCATAGCAGTACTAGCCAGGAAGTTTTCCAAGAAGTGCTTGAAAATGGATCGTGCTCACACAATCTACAGCTGCTCCACAAATATTTCGATTTCTTTATAGATGGACAAGGCCTTTCAGCTTTCTGGATGTCTTACTTAGACATGACAAAATTCGTACTTGGTTTAATTTGAGCTTCCAGAGAAGGCAATTGGGTGCTACATCTTGCTGCCATCCGATATATGATACCATAGTGCTTAGCCTATGACAAAGTAAATTATTCCCGCTTCCTCACCTATTACTATGCTTCATTCTTTCAGCTACCTAAAGAAAATCCTGATGTGCATGACCACTTCATGTAAGGGTCTTCTCGGTTTAGAGTGACGAAAAAAAAATCAATCTAGACATTCCTGTGGATCAGGCAATAGAGGAAACTGTAAATAGAGACACCCAGACAGCGGGAGGCACATAAGGTTTCAGTCTAAAATCTGGCTCTGTTGCGAAATACTATCCGACATCAGATTATCGCAGTGGGTATATGAGGCAACTGAGAGACAGGACAAGTCAGCATGAATTTGATTTCAGTCAACCAAACTTACAGATGTCAAGTGTGAAAAGAAATGAGTCAGGTGTCCAATCCCTTGTCCTAATAATAGAAAACAGTTGGCTGAATCCCTTCATTCCTCCTCAGGCCAAGCTGGTTAGTCTGTCAACTGCTACTGTTGCACCATCGGACATGACACATGACCTTATGGATGCTCACAAGATAGGAGAAAAGTGCTACCAAACCCTCAAGGAAGAACGACTGCAGTCAGACTCTCCTACTCTTCAGTTTTATGGCAAGATCTCAAAGACCATGCTGCAAACATTCTCTGATATAGGAAAAAAAATCCAGAGCAAGTAACCAACGTAATGGCAAAGAAGTGGCCCTCAGCGCTGACACGAAATTATTCTGCCGGATGATCCTCATTGCAGAAAGCAGAGACCTCCACATGAGTGATGTTTTGGCTCACCCTCCCCCCCACCCCATTAGGACCACTTTCAAGGTCACTTGCCATTTTGATGGATCTCTTCGTCGAACCAACAAAGCAGCCCTAGCAAAGAAGTTGGAGCAAAACATTTCGCCATCAGAAGTCCTTCCGCAACTTTCAGCAACCATCATTGATGGAATGAGCCTAGTTCAGAAATTGAAAGGAAATGAAAAAACTTTCTCACAGTTCTCTGAAACTGCTCTAAATCATGTTCTCCTTGAAGGATCTCAAAGCAGTCGCATTGATGAAGGGAGACTTCCACGGGGATACAATTAAGAAATATGGCTCCTGGACATAACATACAACAGTGGAGGAAACTTCTTTCCAGCTCTTCAAACAAAGCAAGTCTTATCAAGTTCCTTGTTGAAGAATGGAAAGGTAAAAAACACAGAGAAAAACTCAATGACAAGAAACTATTTGTTACATGTGAGCCACTGTGCTTTAAAATTACCAAGGGTCGGTGGCAAGAGGTCACGTAATTGAAATCTTCACATGAAGAAGCCGACACCCGTCTGCTAATTCATGCTCTACATGCAGCAAAGTCTGGTGGTCACAAAGCCATTATTGTCATTGTGGAAGACACAGATGTTCCTGTTGTGTGCCTAGGGTTTTGCAGAAGCCTTCAATATCACATGTTCCAAGAGTGTGGAACAAAAAATCGCACCAGGTTTCTTGGTATCACCATGCTAAGTCAAGTTCTGGGAGAGTGTGTTTATTGTGCATTACTCGGTATGCATGCATTCACTGGCTGTGACACTGTTAGTACATTGGCTGGTCGGGGTAAATTAATCACTTTGAAGCTCTTGAAGTCAAGCAAGACCTGCCAGGATAAGTTCACTCAGCTGGGGCAATCATGGGACGTATCACCAGAGCTTTCAAAAAGGTGCAAGAGATTGCCTGCCGTATCTAACTGCCTTCCACCAGCACCACAAAAATTAACCAGCTTCGATATCAGCTATACTGTGCCACACTTGGACATATCGAATCCAGTGAATTGCCTCCTTGTGCTACTCCCTCTTTTTTCTTGTCAAACATACTGATTTCCAAGCAGCCATTTAGAGGAGGTCTCTGCAGAAGGAACTTTTTGTTCCCAGCCCAGAAAACAATTGATGGAAAACTGACGAAAATGGCCAACTGTCAATTGAATATCCTGATGCTGTCTTGGAGATGCTTTCATGTAAGTGTGTGCACTCGTGCAAATTGCCAAATTGTACATGTCTCAGTAACAGTCTAAAAAGCACAAAGATGTGCATCCTCCAAACTTGTGAGAACCAGGCTGGGACACAATGGAGAAGAATACCAAATGGCGCTGACAGACTCTGGCGAGAATTGATGAGGAGTAACTTTTTTCCGTTACAGATGTGACCATAAGCTAATGATGGGATTATTTTCTTATTTCTTACAATTATGCACACACCACAATTGCTGAAAATCAATCAAAATATAAGCCTACAATATCAATTAAATGTCAATTCTGTCAGCAATGCTCAGCCTGCAATCCACAAATATATGTTCTGGCCTGACGGTAACTATTGAACTAGTTTTGTGCCCGACTTTGTTATGATTTTTGTATGAAATGTGAAATACGTGCTACTCCACTGAGATCAACCATTGTATAAAATATGTACGTTTTATTTAGATGTTCAAACTTTGTTTGAATTTGAATGAATCTCTGTCAAAAACTATTGTTTCAACAACATTACATGTTTTTCGTGAAATATCGATTGTCGTATTCGGTGGTCAATTGTGGTAGAAATGTTAAAAAACAGATATTTGCACCTTACAAAATTAAAAAGAGCTTTGAATTATCTTCCAGATGGGGGCTTAATCGTTTTTTTTCAATATAAATTAGTCAAGCTATTATAACCTGTAAATGAATTAAAATTATAACGAAAGTGCGGAGAAAATTTTACAATTCTAGAGTACCCTAACAAAAATGGTGATAACCACTATTAAGCTGCCAGTATGACAGGGTTATCACATCAAAACATAAACTAGAATCATATAGCAAGTCAAAAATACTCAAGAGAATTATTCACCACGGGTGGTACCAATATGTGAAATTTAGGGCCTCGGCCCAAGGACTACATGTAAGAAAAAGAAATGGACATGGGCAGGACATATAATGAGAATGAAAGATAATAGATGGACATTAAGAACAATAAAATGGATCTCTAGAGATTGCATAAACAGTATGGGAAGGCAGCGAAGACAATGGCTTGATGATATAAGAAAATTTGTGAGTGTAAAATGGCATAGACAGACCATAAACCAATGGAGTGGAAGGACATGTCTGAGGCCTTTGTCCTGCAGTGGACTAGTAACGGCTGATAATGACTATGATAATGCTAAATGTTGGAATAACGGACGCAATGTCATGTATTATTATATTAACAAAAGAAGAAAAGGGTGGATTAAAGGAATAAAGAATAGATAATGTTATATATATGACTTTGGTCCAGAAGGCTAATTAGTTGCACAATGAAGTAAACGTAAAGAGATTAGACATCG
The DNA here is from genome assembly GCF_036898095.1 of Palaemon carinicauda. Classification (NCBI taxonomy): domain Eukaryota; kingdom Metazoa; phylum Arthropoda; class Malacostraca; order Decapoda; family Palaemonidae; genus Palaemon; species Palaemon carinicauda. The sequence goes on along the minus strand of NC_090733.1, from coordinate 86,135,127 downwards.
TGAGCCGGTGTAAAGCAGAAGGCTAATATGACTGACAGTTGGCCACCGAAAGAATGCTGCAGAGCTCCTCATTATGTGCCCTAAGGGCACTACCCCTCTATAATAAAAAAGAAGAAAGTAGTATCCTATTCTCTTCGTTTGGTATGAAGGGTACGAAAAAAGGCTCGTCGGAGGGAGGCTAAACAAAGGGAGGCTCAACAAAGGAAGACTAGACATTGGGAATCTAAATGGAGGGAGTCTACATGAAGGAAGGCTATACAGACGTAGGCTGGATGGAGAGAAGTTAAACAGACGTAGGCTGGATGGAGAGAAGTTAAACAGACGGAGGCTAGACGGAGGGAGGCTGGACGTAAGGAGGCCAGACGTAAGGAAGCTGGACAAAGGGAGGATAGACAGAAAGAGGCTAGACAGAGGGAGGCTAGGGAGGACAGACAAAGGGAGGACAGATGGAGGGAGGCTAGGGAAGATAGACGGTGGGAGGTTGAATGAAATGAGGCTAAATGGAGGGAGGCTAAATGTAGGGAGGCTAGACGTAGTGAGGCAAGACAGAAGGAGGATAGACAGAGGGAGGATAAGGAGGATAGAAAAAGAGAAGCTAAACGAAGAGAGGCTAGACTGAGGGAGCTAGGGAGGATAGACGGGACGTCCCGACGTCCCGTCTATCCTCCCTAGCTCCCTCAGTCTACCCTCTCTTCGTTTAGCCTCTCTTTTTCTATCCTCCTTATCCTCCCTCTGTGTATCCTCCCTCTGTCTATCCTCCTTCTGTCTTGCCTCCCTACGTCTAGCCTCCCTACATTTAGCCTCCCTCCATTTAGCCTCAATTCATTCAACCTCCCACCGTCTATCTAGTTGGGAGGGAGGCCAAATGAAGGGAAGGTAGATGGAGGGAAGCTAAATGAAGGTAAGGTAGATGGAGGGAAGCTAAATGAAGGTAGGGTAGATGGAGGGAGGCTAGACAGAGGGAGGCTATATGGATGGAGGCTACACAGAGGGAGGGTAGATGGAGGGAGGCAACACAGAGGGAGGGTAGATGAAGGTAGGCTACAAGGAGGGAGGGTAGATGGAGGGAGGCTAGATGGAGGGAGGCTAGATGGAAGGAAGCTAGATGGAGGGAGGCTGGATGGAGGGAGGCAAGACGAAGAGAGGCTAGATGAAGAGAGGCTAGACGGAGAGTGTCTAGGTGGAGTAAGGTTGGACGGAGGGAGGCTAGACGGAGGGAGGGTAGATGGAGGGAGGCTACACGGAGGGAGGGTAGATAAAGGGAGACTAAAAGGAGGGAGGGTAGATGGAGGGAATCTAGAGGGAGGGAGGCTAGACGGAAGGAAGCTAGATGGAGGGAGGCTGGACGGAGGGAGGCTAGATGAAGAGAGGCTAGATGAAGAGAGGCTAGACGGAGAGTGTCTAGGTGGAGTAAGGTACGACGGAGGGAGGTTACACGGATGGAGGGTAGATGAAGGGAGGCTACAATGAGGAAATGTAGATGGAGGGAGGCTAGACGGAGGGAGACTAATTTGAAGGAAGCTAGATGGAGGGAGGCTAGACGAAGAGAGGCTAGATGAAGAGAGGCTAGACGGAGAGTGTCTTGGCGGAGTAAGGTTGGACGGAGGGAGGCTGGACAGAGGGAGGCTGGACAAAGGGAGGTTAGACGGAGAAAGGTTAGGCGGAGAGAGGTTAGACAGAGAGAGGCTAGATGGAAGAAGGCTAGACAGAGGGAGGGTAGTTGGAGGGAAGCTACATGGAGAGAGGGTAGATGGAGGGAGGCTACACGGAGGGAGGGTAGATGGAGGGAGGCTACACACAGGGAAGCTAGATGGAAGGAAGCTAGATGGAGGGAGGCTGGACAAAGGGAGGGTAGACGAAGAGAGGCTAGATGAAGAGAGGCTAGACGGAGAGTGTCTAGGCGAAATAAGGTTGGACTGAGGGAGGCTAGACGGAGGGAGGCTAGATGAAGTGAGGCTAGACGAAGCGAGGCTGGACGAAGGGAGGCTGGATAGAGAGAGGCTGGACAGAGGGAGGTTAGACGGAGGGAGGCTAGACGAGGAGAGGCTAGAGGAGGAGAGGTTAATTGGAGGGAGGATTGAAGGAGGAAGGCTAGAGGAAGGAGGCTGGATGAAGTGAGGTTAGACGAAGCGAGGCTGGACGAAGAGAGGCTGGATAGAGAGAGGCTGGACAGAGGGAGGTTAGACGGAGGGAGGTTAGACAGAGAGAGGCTAGAAGGAGGGAGGCTGGATGAAGTGAGACTAGACGAAGCGAGGCTGGATGAAGGGAGGCTGGATAGAGAGAGGCTGGACAGAGGGAGGTTAGACGGAGGGAGGCTAGACGAGGAGAGGCTAGAGGAGGAGAGGTTAATTAGAGGGAGGATTGAAGGAGGGAAGCTAGACGGAAGGAGGCTGGATGAAGTGAGGCTGGACAGAGGGAGGTTGGACGAAAGGGAGGCTGGACGGAGGGAGGCTGAACGGAGGGAGGCTGGACGGAGGGAGGTTAGACGGAAAGAGGGTAGATGAAGAGAGGTTTATCGGAGGGAGGCTTGAAAGAGGGAGGCTGGACGGAAGGAAGCTAGATGAAAGGGAGGCTGGATGGAGGGAGGCTGGATGAAAGGGAGGCTGGACGGAGGGAGGCTGGAAGGAGGGAGGCTGGGCGGAGGGAGGCTGGACAGAGGGAGGCTGGTGGAGGGTGGCTGGACAGAGGGAGGCTGCGCACAGGAAGGCTGGACAGAGGGAGGTTAGACACAAAGAGGCTAGATGGAGGGAGGCTAGACAAAGGAGGCTAGACGGAGGGAGGGTAGACAAAGGAGGCTAGACGGAGGGAGGCTAGACAAAGGAGGCTAAATGATGAGAGGCTAATTGGAGGCAGGGTTGAAGGAGGGAGGCTGGATGGAAGGAGAGTAGACTAAGGGAAGCTAGACAGAGGGAGGCTGGATGGAGGGAGGCTGGATGGAGAGAGGCTGGAAGGAGGGAGGCTGGACGTAGAAAGGATGAATGGAGGAAGGCTAGGAAAGAAAGGCTAGACGGGGGGATGCTAGACAGAGGGCGGCTAGATAAAGAGAGGCTAGACAGACGGAGGCTAGACGAAGAAAGGCTAATCGGAGGGAGGCTTGAAGGAGGGAGGCTACACGGAAGAAGACTAGACTAAGGGAGGCTAGATGGAAGGAGGGTGGACGGTAACTATTGAACTAGTTTTGTGCCCGACTTTGTTATGATTTTTGTATGAAATGTGAAATACGTGCTACTCCACTGAGATCAACTATTGTATAAAATATGTACGTTTTATTTAGATGTTCAAACTTTGTTTGAATTTGAATGAATCTCTGTCAAAAACTATTGTTTCAACAACATTACATGTTTTTCGTGAAATATCGATTGTCGTATTCGGTGGTCAATTGTGGTAGAAATGTTAAAAAACAGATATTTGCACCTTACAAAATTAAAAAGAGCTTTGAATTATCTTCCAGATGGGGGCTTAATCGTTTTTTTTCAATATAAATTAGTCAAGCTATTATAACCTGTAAATGAATTAAAATTATAACGAAAGTGCGGAGAAAATTTTACAATTCTAGAGTACCCTAACAAAAATGGTGATAACCACTATTAAGCTGCCAGTATGACAGGGTTATCACATCAAAACATAAACTAGAATCATATAGCAAGTCAAAAATACTCAAGAGAATTATTCACCACGGGTGGTACCAATATGTGAAATTTAGGGCCTCGGCCCAAGGACTACATGTAAGAAAAAGAAATGGACATGAGCAGGACATATAATGAGAATGAAAGATAATAGATGGACATTAAGAACAATAAAATGGATCTCTAGAGATTGCATAAACAGTATGGGAAGGCAGCGAAGACAATGGCTTGATGATATAAGAAAATTTGTGAGTGTAAAATGGCATAGACAGACCATAAACCAATGGAGTGGAAGGACATGTCTGAGGCCTTTGTCCTGCAGTAGACTAGTAACGGCTGATAATGACTATGATAATGATAAATGTTGGAATAACGGACGCAATGTCATGTATTATTATATTAACAAAAGAAGAAAAGGGTGGATTAAAGGAATAAAGAATAGATAATGTTATATATATGACTTTGGTCCAGAAGGCTAATTAGTTGCACAATGAAGTAAACGTAAAGAGATTGGACATCGTGAGCCGGTGTAAAGCAGAAGGCTAATATGACTGACAGTTGGCCACCGAAAGAATGCTGCAGAGCTCCTCATTATGTGCCCTAAGGGCACTACCCCTCTATAATAAAAAAGAAGAAAGTAGTATCCTATTCTCTTCGTTTGGTATGAAGGGTACGAAAAAAGGCTCGTCGGAGGGAGGCTAAACAAAGGGAGGCTCAACAAAGGAAGACTAGACATTGGGAATCTAAATGGAGGGAGTCTACATGAAGGAAGGCTATACAGACGTAGGCTGGATGGAGAGAAGTTAAACAGACGTAGGCTGGATGGAGAGAAGTTAAACAGACGGAGGCTAGACGGAGGGAGGCTGGACGTAAGGAGGCCAGACGTAAGGAAGCTGGACAAAGGGAGGATAGACAGAAAGAGGCTAGACAGAGGGAGGCTAGGGAGGACAGACAAAGGGAGGACAGATGGAGGGAGGCTAGGGAAGATAGACGGTGGGAGGTTGAATGAAATGAGGCTAAATGGAGGGAGGCTAAATGTAGGGAGGCTAGACGTAGTGAGGCAAGACAGAAGGAGGATAGACAGAGGGAGGATAAGGAGGATAGAAAAAGAGAGGCTAAACGAAGAGAGGCTGGACTGAGGGAGCTAGGGAGGATAGACGGGACGTCCCGACGTCCCGTCTATCCTCCCTAGCTCCCTCAGTCTACCCTCTCTTCGTTTAGCCTCTCTTTTTCTATCCTCCTTATCCTCCCTCTGTGTATCCTCCCTCTGTCTATCCTCCTTCTGTCTTGCCTCCCTACGTCTAGCCTCCCTACATTTAGCCTCGCTCCATTTAGCCTCAATTCATTCAACCTCCCACCGTCTATCTAGTTGGGAGGGAGGCCAAATGAAGGGAAGGTAGATGGAGGGAAGCTAAATGAAGGTAGGGTAGATGGAGGGAAGCTATATGAAGGTAGGGTAGATGGAGGGAGGCTAGACAGAGGGAGGCTATATGGATGGAGGCTACACAGAGGGAGGGTAGATGGAGGGAGGCTACACAGAGGGAGGGTAGATGAAGGTAGGCTACAAGGAGGGAGGGTAGATGGAGGGAGGCTAGATGGAGGGAGGCTAGATGGAAGGAAGCTAGATGGAGGGAGGCTGGACGGAGGGAGGCAAGACGAAGAGAGGCTAGATGAAGAGAGGCTAGACGGAGAGTGTCTAGGTGGAGTAAGGTTGGACGGAGGGAGGCTAGACGGAGGGAGGGTAGATGGAGGGAGGCTACACGGAGGGAGGGTAGATAAAGGGAGACTAAAAGGAGGGAGGGTAGATGGAGGGAATCTAGAGGGAGGGAGGCTAGACGGAAGGAAGCTAGATGGAGGGAGGCTGGACGGAGGGAGGCTAGATGAAGAGAGGCTAGATGAAGAGAGGCTAGACGGAGAGTGTCTAGGTGGAGTAAGGTACGACGGAGGGAGGTTACACGGATGGAGGGTAGATGAAGGGAGGCTACAATGAGGAAATGTAGATGGAGGGAGGCTAGACGGAGGGAGACTAATTTGAAGGAAGCTAGATGGAGGGAGGCTAGACGAAGAGAGGCTAGATGAAGAGAGGCTAGACGGAGAGTGTCTTGGCGGAGTAAGGTTGGACGGAGGGAGGCTGGACAGAGGGAGGCTGGACAAAGGGAGGTTAGACGGAGAAAGGTTAGGCGGAGAGAGGTTAGACAGAGAGAGGCTAGATGGAAGAAGGCTAGACAGAGGGAGGGTAGTTGGAGGGAAGCTACATGGAGAGAGGGTAGATGGAGGGAGGCTACACGGAGGGAGGGTAGATGGAGGGAGGCTACACACAGGGAAGCTAGATGGAAGGAAGCTAGATGGAGGGAGGCTGGACAAAGGGAGGGTAGACGAAGAGAGGCTAGATGAAGAGAGGCTAGACGGAGAGTGTCTAGGCGAAATAAGGTTGGACTGAGGGAGGCTAGACGGAGGGAGGCTAGATGAAGTGAGGCTAGACGAAGCGAGGCTGGACGAAGGGAGGCTGGATAGAGAGAGGCTGGACAGAGGGAGGTTAGACGGAGGGAGGCTAGACGAGGAGAGGCTAGAGGAGGAGAGGTTAATTGGAGGGAGAATTGAAGGAGGAAGGCTAGAGGAAGGAGGCTGGATGAAGTGAGGTTAGACGAAGCGAGGCTGGACGAAGAGAGGCTGGATAGAGAGAGGCTGGACAGAGGGAGGTTAGACGGAGGGAGGTTAGACAGAGAGAGGCTAGAAGGAGGGAGGCTGGATGAAGTGAGACTAGACGAAGCGAGGCTGGATGAAGGGAGGCTGGATAGAGAGAGGCTGGACAGAGGGAGGTTAGACGGAGGGAGGCTAGACGAGGAGAGGCTAGAGGAGGAGAGGTTAATTAGAGGGAGGATTGAAGGAGGGAAGCTAGACGGAAGGAGGCTGGATGAAGTGAGGCTGGACAGAGGGAGGTTGGACGAAAGGGAGGCTGGATGGAGGGAGGCTGAACGGAGGGAGGCTGGACGGAGGGAGGTTAGACGGAAAGAGGGTAGATGAAGAGAGGTTTATCGGAGGGAGGCTTGAAAGAGGGAGGCTGGACGGAAGGAAGCTAGATGAAAGGGAGGCTGGATGGAGGGAGGCTGGATGAAAGGGAGGCTGGACGGAGGGAGGCTGGAAGGAGGGAGGCTGGGCGGAGGGAGGCTGGACAGAGGGAGGCTGGTGGAGGGTGGCTGGACAGAGGGAGGCTGCGCACAGGAAGGCTGGACAGAGGGAGGTTAGACACAAAGAGGCTAGATGGAGGGAGGCTAGACAAAGGAGGCTAGACGGAGGGAGGGTAGACAAAGGAGGCTAGACGGAGGGAGGCTAGACAAAGGAGGCTAAATGATGAGAGGCTAATTGGAGGCAGGGTTGAAGGAGGGAGGCTGGATGGAAGGAGAGTAGACTAAGGGAAGCTAGACAGAGGGAGGCTGGATGGAGGGAGGCTGGATGGAGAGAGGCTGGAAGGAGGGAGGCTGGACGTAGAAAGGATGAATGGAGGAAGGCTAGGAAAGAAAGGCTAGACGGGGGGATGCTAGACAGAGGGCGGCTAGATAAAGAGAGGCTAGACAGACGGAGGCTAGACGAAGAAAGGCTAATCGGAGGGAGGCTTGAAGGAGGGAGGCTACACGGAAGAAGACTAGACTAAGGGAGGCTAGATGGAAGGAGGGTGGACGGAGTGAGGCTGGACTGAAGGTGGCTAGACGGAGGTAGGCTGGATGGAGGGAGGCTAGACAGAGGAAGGCTAGACGAAGAGAGGCTAGACTGAGGAAGGCTAGACAGAGGAAGGCTAGACGAAGAGAGGCTGGACGGAGGGAGGCTAGACTGAGGAAGGCTAGACAGAGGAAGTCTAGACAGAGGAAGGCTAGACAGAGGAAGTCTAGACAGAGGAAGACTAGACGAAGAGAGGCTGGACGGAGGGAGCCTACACGATGCTGTGGTTTGATCAAAATGCAAATGGAATATTCTACCAAACAACACAAACCATTTGGATGCATCGTGTTTATGCAAATGGTGCTTGTTAAACGCAATGATGCAATGATGGTTTTATTCATTTTCATTCATATTGTTTGATTATTGTTAAGAGTTTCCAGAAGAAGATTCCGGAGAGAAAGTTGAAAATGCCACTTTTCTGCTTCCATAAAAAGTGCATCATCAATAGTTCTGCTTTTTGAAAAGTGAATTCACTAAGGTTTCTGTTTTACACGATAGATTATTTAATTTCAGATTTCAACTTGGCCGGTTTAGTAATTAATTTTGAGACGTGAAGTCAAAATAACAGCATTATCAAGATATGATTTGGGTTTTTGTCTCATGTGTTTCTTTATATCACTTATACTTCCTGAACCAAGGGGAAGGCAAAAACACATGAAGTAGAAACGAGAACAATGCGATTATTTGATCCTATCTTTCTCATTTTACTGGGTGTCAGTCAGTGTCAGCGTCAATCTGCCAATCAGCGTCAATCTATGAGTCGGCGTCAGTCTGTCATTGTCAGTCAGTCAGCCTGTCAGCCAGTGTCAGGCCACCAGCCAGCCAGCCAGCCTGTCAGCTAGTGTCAGTATGTCAGTCAGTCAGTCTGATTTTGCAAATCAATGATAATCATCGGGATTTTACTGAAATTCATAGGACGTTATTACAATGTAAGAAGATAAAAACTAAAATGGAGTTCATAACATAACAATATTAAAATTAAGTGTCCTTAGAAACTTAAAACTTTTTCATCCGGAAGGTTATTCTAATATCAAATAGATTTGCTCTCAGGTAATACAAACACGTACACGAGACTTGTGCGAGTATTCATATATAGAAATATACATTTGTCTGTTCAAAGAATACACACAACCTCTTGTGCCAATTATTACCGATTTTCAAGACTCTTCAATGCCTAGTACTTTACATTAATTCTTAAAACTCTTTACTATATATTTTAATTCTTTGCCAATAAAAATATCAGAAAAAAAAAAGAATTACAAATTTAGACTCCACATTTCTAAAGATATAAAATGACAAGAGATTCGGTGTTCAAACTTATGAATAAAATTGAGTCTTGACATTCATGGGGAAACTTCTGCAGATGGAATAACTTTTGTTGCAAAGAGATCTTCCATATTATTCTGAAAAAGAATAACTTTGTACTTGGACAGGAAGTCAATTAATTTCCCAAGTTTGAAATAACTTTCCAACACACTACATGAATATAACAGAGAGCATTAGTCTTGACTATTTATCAATTTTATATTGAATATTCTAAAATCGTTCCAATTTCCTCATTATTCAAGATAATGTTTTCCCGTAGATGTGACCATTTAAGATAAAGGATGGGCGCACTATATTGATTGATGAAATAGATTAGATTCAGGAATCTTGGCCAGAGGGATGCCATGCAGCACTCATGCGCAATAGAGGAAAACTTTTCAGCTGCAATATGAGGAAAAGGTAAAAAAAAAAAAAAAAAAAAAATACAGAGTGGCAGCAGCTCAGAGCTAAAAGAACATTGTAAAGACCTTTATGTAATGTCTACAGTATATCACTTGAGGTGCACTGATAGCATTAACCACCTACATGTCCAAATACAGCTAATCAGGAGATTTAGATTTTTGATTTACATAAATGAAAACAGATTCAGATATGCAACATTTGACATAACTTTGATGTGGAAACTTGATTCTTATAGAGCAAAGGAGGTCTTACTGGACTGTTCAAGTTCTGTGAACAATAGCGCAACAAATATAAGTTAAAAAAAAAAGATAAACTTCAACCCAAAGCAACAAAGGATATAGATAAGTGTTCCAGACTACAGTAGTACTTCGATTTTTAAAGAGGGAAGCATCGTCTACGAGAAATCTCGTTAAACTATTTTTTTTTTTTTTTGGTCTCAAAAGTTTGGAGCAGCTACAAGGGATGAAACTATTCCCATGGTTGTAGTCTTATACAGTATTATCAAACTTGGATTACTTTTATGTCTCAACGTTTGCTGAAGCGACCAGGGATACAGCTGTAGAATCACCCACTGCTGTAGACCCCTGAAATATTACTCAATCTTAGATGGTTCACGAAAATTCAGGATTTTTGTTTTCCATGATTTGAATAAAAGAAGCCAAGGTCCAAATCAAGTTTTACAAGATTAACGTTTGTATATGTACAATTCATTCGTGAATTTTTTTTATTAACAAAAGAAAATAAGATATGAATAAGAAATCTGGAACGAAATTATTCAGCCGACACAAATTTTCCCAAATACAAATACTATGAACACA